>NC_044365.1:32837221-32997221 GCF_007364275.1 Archocentrus centrarchus
CAAGGGAAGTGAAGAAAAAGCATTTACATTTTACACTCTTTATATTTTAGTCGACTAAATCGACTGTAGATTTAGTCGACTATATTCGTACAATAATTCGTCGACTAAAACTAGACTAAAACTAAAACTATTCAGATGATTAAATTATGACTAAAACTAAATTACATTTTCGTCAAAAGACTATGACTAAAACTAAATCAAAATTTGCTGTCAAAATTAACATTGGTCAGGACTACTACAACAAAAATAAGATACTTGCAGTACTTTACTATACTTGGTGGTATGGCTCCATTATGGGAGCTGCTCTCCTTTCTATGTGAACATATGGAAAACTACAGGCATAGAAAGCAGCAGGAAGGCCCCGCCAGCAGGCACCAATGCCAACAGAAATAGGAGATTTAGTCTGCCTGAAAGGAGGAGCTAGGGTGGAGGCAGGTTGCAAAGCAGTTTGCAGATATGCAATTATGGGCAATCAAAAAATCTTATAATGGTATAGCCAGTATTTGCAAATTGCATGTGTAGAAGGATCCATAAGCTGATCTGCCATGGGTTTGGCTGCTAGTCCGCATCAGACTCCATCCATCCATCTTCTTTCTTGCTGCAGCCTATCCTAGCTGTCATTGGTCAAATGCTTAACAACAGAACAGAATCAGATCATGGTTTAGAAGACGCATCACTGTCTCGTGTGCCAAATGGTCAGGGCCAGTTAGTGCACAAAAAACAGCAACCAGAGTGATTTATTAAAGGGATAGTTTCAGGCTCCAAGAAAACCAGCTTCTCTAAGGCCATACTGTGTGCTTCCACGATCAGAGACATTAGAGATTAAGCACAGTGAGGACAGGCTGTGCCCTTGATGCAAAGTGCGACTTTGTGGATAACAGCCTTGTATGTATGTATGAATGTATGTATTCTATAGATCTTTGCACACATGGAAATATTGATGTATTAAAGCTGGAGAGCAACGCTGAAGAGAACATGAGGAACAACAACAAAAACTCAAAGCATTAGCTGACATTGATTCTGTCAGCACAGTACTGACCTGACATGATCCTCTACATGCTACCTTACATAACACACACACACACAGACACACACAACAGAGGCTCTCCTGTCTGTCAGAAAGGCTAGCTAAATGCTATGTAAACATCTGTGAGGATTAGAGGTTTTAGCACATAAAGAACTTTGCAACTCCAAAGTGCAATCGGATCCTGGTGACGCCGCAGCCTTTATCGGAGACTTCAACGGCTCTGAGCTGAAACCCTAACCCTTCAAACTGTTTACGTTGCAAAAGTATACGGCTGCATTAGACTGGAGGCAAGATGACAGCAACATACAGGGATATTATATAACAACTCGTGTTCTTGATTACACCATGTCCCTTGGGGGTTTTGAAGCTGTCTGAACATGTGGACATAAACAGTTGAACAGCTGAACATTTTCAACATTAGTACATAAATCTAATCAATAACTTTACTTAAAAGCTACCATCCATCAGCTCTGCCTGCTCCATCCTATAAAGATTGGTGAGGTGCAGCTGAGACAGGTCGTGAGTTCAGCAAAGACAAAGAAAACCATCAACCCTTAAAATCACCAGTTAAACTATGAGGCAGGACGAGTGTGTAGGCGTAGGTAAAACAGTCATCCATCCCATAATGGGTTTTCTTATTGGATGTTTGGGATATTTTGCAAAAGGGAAGGTACCCCTGAACAGGCCACCAGTCCAGTGCAGGGCTGACTCATAAAAACAGACAGCAGAACCTAGAGAAAATTTATAATCACTGATTAACCCAACAAGCATGTCTCTGGACTGTAGGAGGAAGCCGGAGTACCTGGAGAGAACCCATGCAGGAACTGGGAGAACATGCAAGTTTCAGTTACTGCATGAGATTAAGATTCTTAAAGAGCAAATGAACACAGTTATTCCAAACATCATCAAAACATGTACAAATATTTAATCTAAATCACCACAAAGCCAGTGACTGTTGGTTGTACGAAGTTTGCATGAAGATCAGAATATCAAATAAGCACAGGCTACATCCTACATGTGAACGAGGCCAACCAGTATAGGGCAACTCATCTGGCTACAAAACCGAAAGACGGAGTGGTCATTGGTGGACACAACCAATCAGAAATGAGAACCAGGGCTGCTGTTTTCTCTTTGTTGAACTGAAGATCATTTTATTTACTTACTCATTGGAATAATTGGTTGTTTACACAGTAAAATGAATACAGGAGCATCATAGCATTGATAAAAGCATCCCTTATAATCACACAGAGACCCGCCTTCGGGCCCGGTCCCACTGACTGAACCCCTCCTGCAGGCAGCCCAAATCCTGTTTCTACTTATAAACTGTATTTCCATTTTCTGCCTGCAGCGTGAGCTGAGGAAACCTGACATCACTGGACAGAAACAAGTGTGTGTATGTGTGTGTGCACAGGTGTGATCAGCACATTGACTTTGGCTGAGGGCCTTTCACACCTCAGGTGAACCAATTACCATATTGCATCAACCTATCAGCTCCTGTCAGATAGTTGGCACACCTGCAGGCTCAAACAGTGGAGTTAGTCATGGTGGTTTGAAGCTATCTGACCCGCTTCTGTCAGCTCTAATACTGAAACCCACCTCGCTTTTTACAAACACACACAAACACACACTTTTCTAGAAAGGCGATGAAACGAGTCTCTGTTTTTCCTCTTTGAATCCTGAGGTTTTAAAGTTGTCCGATGGGGTTTCCTAAACCGTCTTGCTCTTTGTCACTTTGGAAAATGTCACAGTCTTGTCAACTTGCCCGAAGTTTGCTTCCACACCTGCTTGTAAACAGCCGGTGAGGAGGTTCCTCTGCTCTTCCAGGAGAAGTTGGCAAGATGCTCTCAGACATGACCAAATCATTCAATTCAACAACTGAGAGAGAAAATATGATACAATCCACCTCACTGAACACATTACAGGTAAATTAATCCAGATGCAAATCAGAAACCAAGAACAATGTCCTTAAAGTAAAAGTTGTGGTATGGTTTCCATTGTTTTGTCTTTCATAAGCTGCATTAATTGGTTGATAAACCTGCCTGGTGCTGCTCTCATTCCTGGTTTACTGAGTGAGGAGGAGGAAGAGGGTGGAGCTGGTTCAAATGAAGAGGCCTCAATGGTGAAATAAACCATCTGTTATAAGCATGGGAGGAAATGAGTTTCTTTATGATCCCTGTGGTTTTCCTCCTTTACCTCCCTGCTGTTCTTTAGGTTGCATTTATGCTTGTTGAGTTCTTGCTTTGTTAAGCAGCATTTTTTGAGCTGCTAACTCTTGAAATAGCTTATTTTTATACTTTTGTATTCTCATGTAATTTTTGTGATTGTTTTGGGTGAAATTAAACCAGTTTTTGGATAGCAAACCTGTGCATGTGCCTCTCATGTACATATGTCCACTAATAACCATGCTTTCCCACCATTTTATATCAGAAGCATCCACCCATTCATCCATCCTTATTTCCTACCAGGTTTCCGATGGTGAGCATGCCGTTGAACTCATCGGTCATGGGGTAGTGCTCCATGGCCATGAACAATGTGTTGAGGACGATGCACACAGTGATGGCCAGGTCTAGGAAGGGGTCCATCACCATGATCTTCACCAGCTGTTTCACCTTAAGCCACAAGGGGCAGCACTCCCAAATCAGGTAATGGTCGGCAAAAGCGTACCAGCATGGGTGACACTTCTTATGGGACTCCTCGAGTTCTGCACAGGAAACAGAATTTGGTCAGGTGTCACTCATCAAAAGACAACTGTAATCTTTATTAAACATGTGAGGTCAGACATCAGTGATGTGACACTGATGCAGTCACAAATGAGCTGTGAAGCTGGGACAGAGGTGGGTTGCAAAGCAGTTTGCAGAGGCAGCAGCAATGGTGGGTGAGCTAAAGCTGCTGAAATATTGGGCCCTGTATGAGATTTGCCAAAATATATAAGTGTCATGAAATGAAGCAGAGAAGCTGCTAGAAGTAGGAGGTGAATTTGATTCTGTGGGCTGCCTAACTTAACGTGCTCGATCAATAAATTAATTAATAAATTAGATGATTATGATTAATAAGGATTGCTCTAACAGGTATTTTTGAATCTAAAGCCCCCTCTACATAAATACTTCAGGAACAGAAGTTACTCCATTACCTCTAATTATGTTAATAACAACAGCACTAACAGAAATACATTAAAATGAGCTGGTGGCTCTGTGGCTATGTGGTGTGTTTGAGCACCGGCACAAAGCTTGATGGCTGACAGTCCTGAATACATGAACTAATTCATCAGGTAATCAAACCAGGAAAGCAGACAGTGAACACACACTATAACCAGAGGACTGGTGGATTTGGAACCGTTTATTGTTCACTGACAAAGATCTGAAAATAGAGACTTATTGTGAATAAGAACCAGGACTGGGATAAAGTCTCAGGAGGTGTCCACATTACAGCAGCACTGAGAATAGCCTGGATGCTGGTAAAGATGAGTTGTGGAGGATCTATAGATGTTCTCTGTGAAATTTCCCTCCTCATAGTCTTTTCTGCTTATGCATGTTTTTCTGGCAATAGTGACATAATCTTTTAATCACTTTACTGAACTTCTGACTGTGGGAATTCAGACTGGTGCAGTTTATTAAACAAACAGATTCTGGTTAGACGGTGACACAGAGTGGATATAAAATTGCATTTTAATGTGTTTATAGTAGGGCTGGGACTTTAACGCGTTAATTTCGATTAATTAATTACGGGGAAAATAACGAATTAAAAATTTTAACGCATTTTAATCACACTTTGCACCGTGGAACGTTTCTCGGTGCACGAATTCCAGGCATACAGATTATATCGACGCACAATGTCCAAATTCAGGGGCCGCATCCTTCGAAGGACCCGCCCCACATCCTTTGCAGACCACTCAGACCGCAAAGGCCGGAAGTGAACGGCTAGCCTTCATATCAGCGTCACCTGCCCTCACCTCAGTAGCTCATGTCGCCTAGCAACTGTGAGTGCGAAGCACAGCTGTGTAAAAAGCAGCTGGTTAAACGGAGAACAAACTTTTTCTCCTTTTTGTGGTTTAAGTTTAATTATTTTATTCAAAATAAGCTGTTAAAACAAGCATAACACATTTCAAGATCAAGGAATACAGCTGAGTGAATGATTAATTTCCAACTATAACAAGTGAGACATTAATGTTGAATAAAACTATCCAGTTGATGCTTAACTTTAATTTCAGGAGTTTGCTTATCACAGGAGCACTTCCACCCTTCATTGGTCTGTGTAGTAGACTGGTGGGAAAATAAACAACATTTTGAAGTTTAAGCTTATGTATATTGATTTATTCATCAACCAAACTTAAATTAATATTTCTCATGTTAAATATTTACATGTGATTAAAATGCGATTAATTAATTACAAAGCTTCTAATTAATTCAATTAATTTTTTTAATTGAGTTCCACCCCTAGTTTATAGTGATAAAAATTTCACTCGACTGTCTCCTGTATAAAAATAATTAAAAATTAAAACGCAAGGGTCAGGTGTAAACTTTGAATGCCTCAAATAAATAAATGCAGATGTCAATTAAAGCAAATATCAGTCATATCACAATAAATTTATTAATGCATTCATTTATTTAATATTTGAAGTATTTAAAAACTCCACTGTGTTCTTTTATTTCTCGTTTTTTTCTTTTGGCAGTTTTGGTTCTTGATGCATGGACACCAAAAACATTTGGACATTGAAACATTGTTTTGTAGTTTTGCCTCTTTGCACCATCGCAGGCACCAAGAAGGTGTGACTGAAGTACAGACTTTCTGCTGTAATTCAAGTGCTTAAACAAATGTATTAACTAATGACACAGTCTCACGTTTTCAGAGCATGAGCAACATTGAAGAAATGCTCATGTATGTATCTAATCTATTTAGAGAGTTAGTGTTATGATGTTGAAGTGGAAAAATTACTGAAGTGTTCATCCAGTTAAATCTCAATAAGTAATCACACTACTGATGGCAGTGCTGCTTTTTTAAACCAAAGAAGAGCTCGAGCGAAATCATACAAAATAAAAGCTTATTTTAAATTGAAGGAACGTCTCCTGGGAAACAGATGATAATTTTAAAGATGATACGAATAAATCAAAGAGAGGAGATGAGGGAAAAAGGTAAGGAAGGAGGGAGGAAGGAGGGATGAAAGGTGTGCAGATGGACGGAGGGAGGGCAGCAGTGGGATTTTGTGTTTTCCTGTATAATGATCTGTTCTGTAAGAGCAGCGACTGCCGAGGGGGGAGACTGTGACTCAGCAGACCTCTCACACACACATGCACGCACGCATGCACGAGTAGAACATACGAGTGCAGATTTGATATGGATCCAAAAACGTAACATCATCAAACACACACACACACACGAAGTTGGAATTATCTCATGGTTAATGAGGGTGACCGGGATAACGCTCTCTTGCGCTCCCTCCCTGTCTCTATCTTTTTCTTTCTGTGTCTCTCTCCCTTTTCCAACTCCCTCACGCAAACAAAGACTGTGTTCCCCTGGGGTTGACTGGGGCAGTGACACACACACACACACACACACACACACACACACACACACACACACACACACACACACACACACACACACACACACAGCTACACAACACTTTCTCACACCCACAGAGCATTATAATTCAGACAAATATGTGGTTACACAATCACACAACACCACACACATATACAGACACAAAGTCAGGCAAGGTTACAGTCCCATATTGACACACAAAAGCAAACACAGAAAATGTGAAGGGGTTTTGGAATTGATGTCTGTTTTACTCAATGAGTGACACACGTGCAGTGTTTTGTCTTTTCATAGGAATGAAGTGAAAATGGCTGCTTCAAAGACAGGAAATTCATTTAACCTTAAATGGGATTATTTTAAGAATGATTAAGGCTACTGACAGACTTCAACGTTAACGTGGGCAACGACTGTGAGACCTGGAGGGGCGTGATTGAGAGGAATGGCTGATCTGAACCCAAATGGTGTTTTGTTATTGGACTTCTGTGCAAACTACAGTTTGTCGATAACGAACACCATGTTTGAACATAGGGACATTCATAAGTGTGCGTGGCACCAGGACACCCTAGGTCGCAGGTCGACAGGTCAATGATCACTTTTTTTAAGCTGAGCTGTCAACTGATCACCATCTGGTGGTGAGTTGGATCAGTAAAATTCCTGACACGTGGGTATATGGCACCTTGGGGTGTGTTTTCACATGAATCCACAAAGTTGCTGTACAATGAGTGTGTACTACGTGCGCAAAGCCGAGCCGGAAGTAAGACTCTGTGCGCCGTCGTGACCTCAACAGTGTTTTCAGTACTTTTTCTGACTAACAGATTGTATAAATATCTCAAAACAAGCTATATTTCTTCAACAAAGTGACAAAGTGACTTACGAGAGTGGGTTATTATTATTTATTAGAGGACTTCGTCGCTGATTCGGCCGGTTTTATCGCTGCAGAATCCCACGAATGAACAGCTGTTAATCAGAAGGCGATTCATGGTACATGTAACTTTTTATACTGTAAATAGTCCGGCACATCATGCACATTGTATATAGTGTTATTATTATTAGTAGTATTAAGGTTAATATTGTTTGTTGATTTTATATATATTCTTTTCTTAATAGTGTGAATTATTATATCTTTATTTATATTTATAATAACTGCGGCTGCTGTTACACCCAAATTTCCCCTCTGTGGGACAATAAAGGCTGTTTCTTCTTCTTCTTCTTCTTCTTCTTATTCTCAGCTCGTCCTCATATTATATGCCATTTAGATGTAAAGATGTATGTTATGTTATGTTATGTTATGTTATGTTGCCACTGATATTGTGTGTGTTTGTTTGCGGTTGTGTGTGCTTTACATATGGAAATTTACAAGAGCAGTGTTTGGGGCAGGGACGGTTGTTATAGGTCTCGATGGGGCTTTCATGGGGGTCTTTATTAACTTTATTACGGCAGGATGAGGAGGACAATGGCTCAGAGCTTTGTTTGACCAGTAAGTGTCTAAAGTTTTAGAAAAAGCTTTATGTGGGCTTTGTGTAAGTTGTTCTGTGTTTGTGGGGGTAATTGTTTGGGAGGACGTTCTAAGTTGTGTATCAGAAAAGGACTATTGGGAGGATTGTGTTTTTTTAGTGTATGTATATGTAGTGTTTACATTTACTGTAACTTTTGATCAGTATACAATTTATTTATTTTGGGTATGTGAAGGAATCACTGAAAATAGACTGGGGTTTTTTGTGAATGAAGACCTAACATGTTCCTTCTTTTACAAATTAGGGCAAATTCTGATTTATATGTCTATAATTATAATTAATTTGTACTATCAGTAACTTTGTGTATAGCAGAGGATTCCTTTGTATTATGTTTCATTAGAGTCCTCATTGATGACTGTATGTTGAAGCATTGAGGAGTTATAGCCATTTGAAGTTTGTATATAAGGCATTGTCCCATTGGTGCCACTTGCAGTCTCCAAATGGCACCAGTTGGACATCGCCTGGACATCAACACACAAAAACTTGTCCAAAACAGAAGATTTTTGTGATATTTTGATCAAATTTGAGACAAGAGTTTATTCTACAGTTTCATTTTATTTTCCAGTCCATACCTTCAACACTCAGTGTGTAGTTACATAAAAATAAACATGAACTCTAGGCGAGGCAAAAATTGTCTAACTTTTCTGTGTTCCAAACTTAATAGCTACATACTAATTACAGTTAAAGCATTTTTGACTGCAAAAATGAAAAATATAGCTTGTCATCTTCACAAAGAGACCAAGCTTTTGCATGTACTCCAAAGACTTCAAGAACAGCAGCTGATTTAATATGGGTATGCTTTTTCAGGCGTTTTTGTTGATTTTGGTGCGGCCAGTTAACAGGTTAAACAACTCCTTGGTGGCAGGGCCTCTGGGGTGGATGAGATTTTCCATGAGTTCCTGAAGGCTCTGGATGTTATAGGGCTGTCTTGGTTGACCAGGGTGGTGGTCCCATCTTTAGGAAGGGAGACCAGAGGGTGTGCTGCAACTATTGGGGGATCACACTCCTCAGCCTCCCTGGTAAGGTGTATGCCAGGGTGCTGGAAAGGAGGGTCCGTCCGTTAGTTGAACCCCAGATTCAAGAGGAACAATGTGGTTTTTGTCCTGGTCGCGGAACGCTAGACCAGCTCTTCATCAGACGGATTGGGGCTGCGTCTGCAGTGATGTGGATGCTGCACTGGTCTGTTGTGTTAAAGAAGGAGCAAAGCTATTGATTTACAGGTCAATCTATGTCTCTACCCTCACTCTCACCACCTGGTCATGAGCTTTGGGCAGCAACCGAAAGAATGAGATTGCAAATACAAGCAGCAGAAATGAGCTTCCTCCAAAGGGTGGCTGGCCTCTCCCTTGGAGATAGGGTGAGAAGTGCAGCCATTCGGGAGGGGCTCAGAGTAGAGCCGCTGGTCCTCCGCATCAAAAGGAGCCAGTTGATGTGGTTCAGCATCTGACTAGGATGCCTCCCGGGCGTGAGGTGTTCCGGGCATATCCTACTGGGAGGAGGCCCCGGGTTAGACCCAGGAAATGATGGAGAGATTATATCTCTCGGCTGGCCTGGAAACGTCTTGGGGTCCCCCCAGATGAGCTGGAGGATGCGGCTGGGGAGAGGGACATGTAGGTTTCTGTGCTTAGACTGCTGCCCCTGCAACCCAACCTCAAATGAGTGGAAGAAAATGGATGGATGATTAAGGCTGCCTTCACTTTGTTTCACTGCTAACTAATCGAAGAAACAAGTCTCACCACTCAGCATCATCCAGGCAGTTATTTGGGAAGTTATGTTAGTTATATTATGAAGCCCCTCCATAAATCAGTATAGAGCTTCAATATTGAGTGCCATGGTTACATGGGCATAGAAACTGCACGTGTGGGATCAAGAAGCTTTTTTATCTCTGTTTTTTTACACCTGAAAGAGCACATGCCCCAGGTAGCAAGGCTAAACTCTTTACTGCAGCAGCCAAGGCTCAACTCCACCCCATGCCATTTCCCATTTTTCATTTCCCATTTTTCTCATCTGTTCTTCACTAATACTATCAAATGAAGGTTATCACATTCAGATACAGCATGAAATGAGGAGCTGGGGTTGAGGCAGTTTGTGAAGTGGCTTGCAGATGCAGCAGCTTAAAGAGAATGCCTCATATAAGATTATTTTTCCTGACTGATGGGACCAAAAACAATAAACAGTCTAGAAAATGCACAATCAAATTGATAATACCTCAGTTCATTTGGAAAGGGATCACTTTGTATCCAAATGTATGCTTTAAATGAACTCTAGCACTGGCTAAACTGTTCCCTATGGAACACTTAATGAAGCACAGCACTAGTTTAGAGCTTAGCACTACATCAGCCCAAGACACTCATTGTAAGCTGTTTCAGTTGACAGGGGGTGAATTATAAAGAGGGCGGCGCCCTGTTCGGCTGCGGCTGCATGAGCTCGCGATAGTAATGGACTTTTTAATCAAAATATGCCACATAGGATTTCAGAATCAGTTAAAATAAATAGGGTGTTAGTGTATGATTGTCAACAGTTGTTGGAATTACGAACTTTTAGCGACTTCGACTCTGTTACCACGACTACTAAGAAGTGGCTGCGCAGCTTCGGAGTGCTACAGAAAGACCCAGGGGCCTACGGAGCAGTGGACTCGACCAGCAGAACTAGCTGACAGAGGAGCAAGCGGAGGTGGTGCGACCGTAAGAGGAAGCGCGGCTGTCGAGCGGTGCTAACAGCCAAGCTAAAAGTGAACCCTTACAGAACTCCACTTCCTTCCATGTCTCTGGAGCTTGAAAAAGGCGACTGGACTTCTTTTTTGTTTCTTGAAGACGTTTCACCTCTCATCCGAAAGGCTTCTTCAGTTCTCAACCAAATGGTGGAGAGACCCAGGTATTCAAACCCCTGTGGGCGTAGTCCCCTGGAGGTGGTTATGACCCTCTATTGATCATGTGCTTGAACACATGTGCCCAGGTGTGAAGGGGGCGTGGGTCTTATTTAATCAGTGGTTTCAGTTGAAACCAATTTAGGACTCCGCTCCATTGTTTCCTGTGGCCTATTGAGGTCACTGGAACAAAGGTGTGAATGGGGGTTGAGACGTCTGGGAAGGGAGCTCAGGACAGCACTGTAAGCGGGGGAAAGTTGGTGACGTAATCCACCTCCTCTGTTCAATGATGGTTGTTCACAGTGGACATAGATGGCTTCTTTCACTCCTCTTTCAAACCATCTGTTTTCCCTGTCCAAAATGTGAACATTGGCATCCTCAAAAGAGTGCCCTTTTTCCTTCAGATGCAGATGTACTGCTGAATCTTGTCCTGTCGAGGTGGCTCTTCTATGTTGTGCCATTCGTTTGTGAAGAGGCTGTTTGGTTTTTCAAGCTCCAGAGACTACTATGACCTGGATGACTGAGAATCTACACAGACACACTTCCTTCCATCTTTCTCTCCAATGTTCGCTCCCTGAAGAACAAAAAGGATCATCTACAGCTGGAATTATCTACAAAACGAGAGATGGGAAACTGCTGCGTAATAATTTTAACAGAGACATGGCTCAACTCATAAATCCTGGATAATGCTGTTAGCATCGAGGGGCTAACCACATTCCGTGCTGACAGGAGCTGCTCTTTCAGCGGTAAATCCCGAGGCGGAGGTCTGTGTATGTACATGAATAACAGCTGGTGCAGGAACGCAGGAAGTTTGTCTCAAGCCACTGTTCACTGGACATTGAGTTTATGACTGTAATCTGCAGACCATTCTACCTGCCTAGACCAGGGGTCGGCAACCTTTAATACGGAAAGAGCCATTTGAACCCGGTTTCCACGGAAAAGAAAACACTGAGAGCCTCAAATACTAACGGAAGCCGGTAGCCACTACTGCGAGTGGCGCATATATTGAGAAACGAAAATAAATAAATAAAATTATTTTATTTTAATATTTCAAGATCACAATAATGTTCCAATTTAGAACTACAACAAAAACCGAACTGACAAAAATAAAATGCACTTCAATTGGATACTTATAATTTACTTCCGCAAGCCGCACAGAGCCACAGCTTAAGCCTGAAAGAGCCGCGGGTTGCCGACCCCTGGCCTAGGGAGATTCCTCTAGTTTCCATCACTGCTGTTTACGTGCCTCCTAGTGCTAATACTATCATGGTCCTGGGCCGGTGGCCCAGTGTTTTGTTTTGTATGGTTCTGTTTTGTCGTGGGGTCTCTGTTTCTGTCTCCCTGTGTTCTGTTCCTGTTGTCCCTCTGTGTCAGTGTCTTCGGGTGTCAAGCCAGTGTGTACTATGTTAGAGTTCTTCCTGTTTTATTTTGATAAGTCATTGGTTCTGTCATGCCTTGTTCTGCTTCCTCTTGTCTCATCTGTGTAATATGTTTCACCTGTGTTCCCACCCCTCTCGTTGTATATTTAAGCCCATTGTTTTCCATGCTGGTTGTGGCATCAACCAGCAGCGGCCTTCCGTGACAAATACAAAGGAAACTATGAGTGTTCTCTACCGTATCATCAGTGAGTTGCAATCAGCCCACCCTGAAGGCTTTTTCATTGTTGCTGGGGATTTCAACCAGGCTAATATGAAGACAGTTCTTCCAAATTTCCATCAACATGTGGACTGTGCAACCAGAGTTATGAACACATTAGATTTGGCCTACACCAACATGAAGAATGCATTCAAAGCAGCCCCCCTCCTCCACCTTGGCTCTTCAGACCATTTATCTGTTATGCTAATTCCTGCATATAAGCCCCTGCTGATCAGAGAAAAACCTACAGTGAGTCAGGTGAGGGTGTGGCTATGCAGGCACTACAGGACTGTTTTGAATGCACTGAATGGGATATGTTCAAGGAAGCTGCCACTTACAGTGACCACATCAACATGGATGAGTATGCCACACTATGTCAGCGTATATAAACAAATGCATGGAGGACGTCAGCATCACAAAGACCATCACCACCTGTGCCAACCAAAAACCATGGAAGTACGCAAAATGCTCAAAGCTAGAAACTCAGCCTTCAAGTCTGGTGATGAGAATGCACTGAGAACAGCGAGAGACAACTTAAACCGTGCTATTAAATTAGCAAAGCGTGCTCATGGGCAAAAAATTCAGGACTTTTTTCACAATTCCTCTAACACTAAGGACATGTGGCACGGCATACGGACCATTACAAATTACAAGGTAGCCCCTCCTGCATGTGACGATGATGTGGACTTTTTAAACGGACTAAACAACTTTTTGGGAGATTTGAGGCACTTAATAACACCCCAGCAGTAAGAGCTGTTTACCATCAGGATGAGGAGGTACTCTGCCTCAACACTGCGAATGTACGGAGGACTCTGAAGAGAGTCAACACACGGAAGGCCCCTGGCCCCTACAACATACCGGGTCGGGTGCTCAGGGAATGTGCAGACCAGTTGGCTTATGTTCTAACAGACATTTTTAACACCTCACTGGATCTAGCCAAAGTCCCATCATATTTTAAGTCCGCCGTCATCATTCTAGTGCCAAAAAAACCTCATATCTCATCTCTAGACGACTACCAGCCCGTTGCACTAACTCCAATTATGATGAAGTGCTTTGAGAGGCTGGTTAAGGAGTACATCACCTCCAGACTACCCACCACATTTGACCCTTTCCAGTTTGCCTACCGGCCAAACCGCTCCGCTGAGGAGCAGATCATTGGGTCTTCTTTTTCCTCCATTCAAGAAGAAGAAGAAGAAGAAGAAGAAACAGCCTTTATTGTCCCACAGAGGGGAAATTTGGGTGTAACAGCAGCCGCAGTTATTATAAATATAAATAAAGATATAATAATTCACACTATTAAGAAAAGAATATATATAAAATCAACAAACAATATTAACCTTAATACTACTAATAATAATAACACTATATACAATGTACATGATGTGCCTGTGTGTTGAACCTTAACAGGCCGGACTATTTACAGTATACACTATTTACAGGAGTATTCGGTGCAGGACCACCAGGTTCTGCAACAGTTTTTTCCCCCATGCCATTAGACTGCTGAACTCTTAACACTTAGGACAATTTCAAGGATTACTGAGCCACATGCTGTCTGTGCACTAATTATCTACCCCTACAATATGTATAAGAACAATTTTTAACTCCACTAGCCACTTTATTTATATTTATTCATGCTGTTATTTATAGGTGTGTGTGTATATATATATATATATATATATATATATGTGTGTGTGTGTGTGTGTGTATATGTATATATGCAGATGTACATGTATGTATCTATACTATATACCTATATTTAATATTCTTGTTGCTATATCTTTAGATTTTTAATATTTATATACTTTTTACTTATTTGTTTAATTCGGTGATGCCATCTATCACATTCTGAAATATTTTTTTAGATCTACGCTGATATATAATTTATTGTTATATTTTTATATCTAAAATGTGTGATACTATGTATCAAAAATTTTCTCCGTAGGTTCTGTACGAGCCAAAATGCAACAAAATTTCGTTCTGCGTACAATTGTGTATAATGAATGACAATAAAGGTTGTCTAAGTCTAAGTGGTTAATACTACCATGACCTGGATGACAGACACACCGCAAATAATCTTCTTTGACCATGTTGGTCTTGACTGAAGTGTGCACTGCATTAGAAATTAGTAATTAGTGTCACTGTGGTCATTCATTTTTTCCTCACCTTCCATGACGTCAGTAAGGTAGCTGGCAGCACTCATTGCCCTGCCCCTGCGCTCTGAGTCCTGTGTAGACGAAGGCCGAGGTAGCAGCATCGTGCTGAGTTCTGTGGTGGATGTGGGAACCTAAGAAGAGGAGGACATTTAAATTACTTTGGATGTTTAGATCTTTACCCAACATGCAGGCTCAGTCAATAAGAACCCTTTTCAGCCACCAGAAGTATTACCCCACATGGAGACCAAAAAATTCTGTACCAACTCCAAGTTATTTTTAAAAGCATTCTTGTTTTACTGTGCCTGCTGTTAAAGACACCAGCAAACATGTTCCACATTCATTCATGAGAATGAGCTGCCATTGTGATAGCATCTCTCACACACACACACACACACACACACACTTGCGTCAGGTCAAACAGGTCAAACATAGTGTGGTGATTTGTGTGTGTGTGTGTGTGCATAGTCTGTCACCACAGCAACAGAGAAGCAGGTGATGACTGGTGTTCAATGAATCAGAGAAATCAGCGTGCTGCCGCTGCTGTGTATCTGTTTATCTCTTTCATCCTCACTAAAAGGACTGCTGGATATTTTTTCATGTATCAGATGAGCTGCACGAAGGTTGAACTTCTAAAACAGCTACTTGATTCTCCTCTTAAAACCTGACTTCAGCTGCTGCCTCTCAAAATAAAAGTTTAAATTATACCAAGTAATCAACTGGCTCTCTACATTAATTTACTGCAAGCCCTGCTGATTATCATGAACTCTTGGTAGCGATCATGATGGCTCCTGGAAGCTGTTTCTGACTGGAAAGGGAGCGGACAGATGTATGTCCCATCAGGCCTAGGTACATCTCAGGATCTTCTAGGAGCTGAAGGCACACATTGGTACCATAGCAAGTAGTGACTCAGATAAATGACAGAAAATAGTGGGATGAATATGATACGCTAAGCAAACTGAATGACATGTGGCCATGTATTGGCTTATGAACTTTTGTTACAATGTTTTCCCGTGATTATATTTCAGATACAGCATGCATTGTTACTGTGGCAACAAAAGTGCACACCAAGTAATGATGGAGGAAACCAAAACACACACAGGACTATAAATGCTCAATCCATACTGGATGGCTTCATACCTTTCACAATAAAAGCTCTAGACCATGAATGCTCTCCTCTTGGATAGTAGAGGGAAATCCTACTGATAACCTTGTGAATAACATTTTTTTTTATACCTTTACTGTGATACAAATTCTGGTTGCAAATTACATCAGAAGCACAGGGTCATATTTTGGTTTCCCTTGTGTACAGTAAAGGCAGTCTGTGTACCCATGTGGCACACAGGCTACAGTCGGTCAATCAATTGCAGATACTCCTGATCTAAACTCACTTTTTGTCTAAAGCACACCTTTCCACAGTATCAATTTTTTTCTCCACCACCATGGGCAAAACCAAAGCGCTGTCAAAGGACAAATGGGCTACAAGACCATCAGCAAGACGTTTGGTGAGAAAGAGAGAACTGTTGGTGCAATTAGAATAGAATAGAAAAGAATGCCTTTATTGTCATTATACAGGATGTACAATGAGATTATTCAGAAGTGGAACAAGTATAAAATGACCATCAATCACCCTTGGTCTGGAGCTCCATGGAAGATCTTGCCTAATAGGTGAAATTGATCATGAGAAAGCCCAAAACTACATAGGAGAAGCTTGTTAATGATCTGAAGGCAGTTGGCCCACAATCACCAAGAACACCACATTAAGCCGTAAAGGATTGAAATCTTGTAGCAGCCTCAAGGTCTCCCTGCTCACAAAGGCACATGTACAGGTATGATTCAGAGACGTTCTGTGGTCAGATGAAACCAAAATCAGGCTCATTGGCATTAACTCGACCGGCCATGTTTAGAAGAAGAGAAATACTGAGTATGACCCAAAGCACACCATCCCCACAGTCAAGCTTGCTAATGCTAATTAGCAAGCCAATGCTAACTGCTAAAAGCTGCTCCCACTTGTTAATTGAGTGACGGGGCCTACATATGTAACCAGAAAGCACCTCTGAAGCCTAATCACAGTCTTTTGCTATTTTCCCACCGCCGAGGAGCCGGTTCGCGTGCCAGTGCTCGTGCTGTTCCCAGTGAACTGGCGAAACGCTTAAGAACGGGCTTGCATTTCCACCGCGTTTCTGTGAACTGCTCCTTTACGAGTGTGGGCAGGTCATCATCTGGACACGGAAGCCGAAGGGCACAAACGTGGGAGAACACGCTCCCCTTTCTCATGCTGCAAATACGTTTTAGGGTCCAAACCAAACTACTGCAGCATCTGTGTGCAGCACAGAGGGAAACACACAGCGATTAGAGCAAGACGACAAGTACGCACTTTGTGTCCTTTTATCTGTGATATGAACTGATACAAAGCAGCAAGTTCAGCCTTAGAGCCCAACCTAATTCACAGCCCTGAAAATCGCTTCGCTTTTCTCATGTAATACAAATGTAATATGGTAGAAACCTTGATGCTGAGACAGCAGAGTCACGCCCTTCTGTCGCTTTCATCACGCATTCGTGGTTCGTGATCACCTAGTTTGCGGGGCCCGAGTTGAACCTGTTTTTCGGCTGAGCACCGAGTAGATAATAGATAATAGATAGCAAATTGCAGTGAAATGATACAGGCGCAAGCAGCGATAAAAGCAGTCATCTAGCTGGGGTGGAGTCTGCGGGGTGCGCTCCTATTTGCTAAATGCAGTGACAGCGTCTCAGCAGAGTGCAGCACCTGGCGATCACCTGCTAGCTAGAACACTGAGAAAATCCTGTCCTCTCTGCACACTCATCATGTTCTTTTTAAGTACAACCAGATGTCAAGTTGTTATTAATCTCTGTCTCTCTTCCACAGTGTGTCTTTTGTCCTGTCTGTCTCCCCTCAGCCCCAACCGGTCGCGGCAGACAGCTGCCCCTCCCTGAGCCTGGTTCTGCTGGAGGTTTCTTCCTGTTAAAAATGAGTTTTTCCTTCCCACTGTCACCAAGTGCTGCTCATAGGGGGTCGTTTTGACTGTTGGGATTTCCCTGTAATTATTGTAGGGTCTTTACCCACAATACAAAGCACCTTGAGGTGACTGTTGTGATTTGGTGCTATATAAATAAAATTGAATTGAAGTGAAGTTGTGGCCACAATACTAGTCTTCAGAATTGAGCCATCTATTGGGCACTACAGAAAGGGTACAAACATAAACAAAAAAAAGGTGACCCCGTTTAAGTGGCAGGTAATTTCAAATGCAACCTTTCAGGCAGCAAAAGGTTCTGCTGTGAGAACTTCACTCTCAGAAATGGAAAGGAAGGTGAGGGACTGCTCAGTAAGTGGCGTTTAATAAAAACTTTAATCTTGAAGCTTTCATATCGCATCCTGAGTTTGGTTAGATTGCTTTTAAGCAGACACAGGACCTGTGCATGATATGTTGCTAAAATTATTTGCTTATTTCAAGAAATCAGATGATAATTTGCATCAGAAATACAACCTTATACAACCTTAGAGCAGGCCTGATCGCTCCGGTAGCACCCGTCTAATAACTGGCTGTGGCTTCAAGCTACAGGAGCACAGGTCACCTAATCACAGCCTATTCACAAAGATCTACTGGAGCTCACAGTAGAAGACAACTACTGTAATACTGCCTTTTACATAAAGTTGTGTACATTTGCTCAGTTGCTCACTTTGTAAAGGCAAGCCTGACAGTGGTCACCAGTGAGCTTCGGACTCCTCGGCCCTACTCAGAGGAACCTGTGTGAACCTCGTTTACTCAGGTGTGATTACATAACACTTTCCGCTAAGTGTTCTTCCAATGAAGCATGACGCACAGGCCTGAAGGTCGCCGCCCACATCACCGCCTACATCCTGTCTGTGTGCCAAGCAGGGAAGCACCAGGGAAACACACACACACACATTTTAGCTTCCGCTGGCTGCTGTGGGTTGCCATGGGGACATTTCCATGGCAAATAAGTGAGTTCTCATCCCCTCCTCCTCCCACTCGTCTCTGCATCAGTCTGAGCAGCAGGACAACAGGTTTGTGTTCTTCATGGACAAGAGAAGCAGAAATACTTCATGTCAAAGCATGAAACTATGAACTGAACTCAGAGCTGCACTGAACTCCCACACAACCCCTGTGGTTTATATTCAGGTTAGCGAGAAGTAACTTTTCTGCACACTGCAGGAGATCTCAGTTTTTTATTTCAGGGGAAAGGAAATTTTCCCCAGCAGCAGCAGAAACCAGAAAAAAAAAATTTGGCGAGATGACCAAGATGTGCTGATGTCCGGTTGGACTACATGTTTGCAGATGCTTCATAACATTATCATCAGCAGCAGCAGCCAGTCAAGGCTGGCTCCAAATGAGAGTCAGCCATCACAGACTCCAATAAACCCTTTCAGTTTACTGGCATCAGCTTCATCCTTGTTACAGGACTGCTGCAGACAAATTGATCATGATGGCCCATTGCTAGCTAAACCTTAAAATTACAGTCAGTCACACAAACAGTTGACCCCACCTCACACATCCACAAAAATGTAAGTCCAAGGACAAGTTAAACCATCACAAATTAAAATTAACATATTGTACCTATTACCTGCCCTTACTTGCCGTGAACAGCTGGTTAACACTGAGCATATCACCGCTGAGACGTTGTCCTATTGGAAAATTTCAAACAGTTCCTGAAAGCTGAGAAATTGCGCTTCGCACCCAACATAGGGTTATTATGGTAAATGTTGATGGAAGTCCGTGAATGGCGGCGCAAAATTAACGTTTGAGAGGGCCCATGATAAATAAAGGGTTAAGATAAGATGGGGCCTGATTATTCAAGAGCTTGTATGTGAGAAGAATTTTAAATCCTATTCTAGATTTAACAGGGAGCCAATGAAGAGAAGCCAATATGGGAGAAATCTGCTCTCGCTTTCTAGTCCCTGTCAGTACTCTAGCTGCAGCATTTTGGATCAGCTGAAGGCTTTTCAGGGAGCTTTTAGGACAGCCTGATAATAATGAATTACAATAGTCCAGCCTAGAAGTAATAAATGCATGAATTAGCTTTTCAGCATCACTCTGAGAAAGGATGTTTCTAATTTTAGAAATATTGCACAAATGCAAAAAATCAGTCCTACATATTTGTTTAATATGTGCATTGAAGGACATATCCTGGTCAAAAATGACTCCAAGGTTTCTCACAGTGTTACTGGAGGCCAAAGTAATGCCATCCAGAGTAAGTATCTGGTTTGACACCATGTTTCTAAGATTTGTGGGGCCGAGTACAAGAACTTCAGTTTGATCTGAATTTCGAAGCAGGAAATTAGAGGTCGTCCAGGCCTTAATGTCTTTAAGACATTCCTGCAGTTTAACTCATTGATGTGTGTCATCTGGCTTCATTGATAGATAAAGCTGAGTATCATCTGCGTAACAATAAAAATTGATGCAGTACTTTCTAATAATACTGCCTAAGGGAAGCATGTATAGAATAGAATAGAATAGAATAGAATGCCTTTTATTGTCATTATACAGGATGTACAATGAGATAGGAGGGCCACTCCTGTTCAGTGCCATGCAATAGAAAATCAAATTCTCTAAAATAAAAATATTATAGTCTAGTATAATCAACATAATCAAGAAATATACAGAAAATAAACAATGCATAAAATATACAAAAAATAGAATGTATAAAAATATATACATACATTGGTGCATCTGTACATTGTAAGAAAAGTAAATAAGTGCATACATATAAAAATGAAGATGATGAATACTGCACTAGTGAATGAATACTGGATATTACACAATATAGGAATGTTAGATATTGTTCAGTATGAATAATCTAATATTGCACAGAGATGTGGGTGTTGCACAGTTACGGTGGGTGAGTGTGTGAGTTCAGGGTGGTGATTGCTGTGGCGAAGAAACTGTTCTTGAGTCTGTTTGTTCTGGCTTTGATGCACCTGTAGCACCTGCCAGAGGGCAGCAGGTCAAACAGGTCAAAGCCAGGGTGTGAGCTGTCCTTGATGATGTTCCTGCTCTGCTGATGCAGCGGGAGGTGTAGATGTCCATCAGGGAGGGGAGAGGGCAGCCAACGATTCTTTGTGCTGTCTTGACTACCCTCTGAAGCCTGACCCTGTCTGCCTCAGTGCAGCTGCCGTACCATACTGTGATACAGTACGTCAGCAGGCTCTCAATGGATGAGCGGTAGAAGGTCAGCAGCAGGTTTGAGTCCAAGTTGTTCTTCCTGAGGACCCTCAGGAAGTGAAGTCACTGCTGAGCCTTCTTGATAACAGCTGTGATGTTATCTGACCAAGAAAGATCAGCAGAGATGAGGACACCAAGAAACCTGAAGGTGTGGACCCTCTCCACATGCTCGCCGTTGATGTCGAGGGGAGCTGGGTCAGTCCTGTGCTTCCTGAAGTCGATGATGATCTCTTTGGTTTTCTTGTGTTCAGTACCAGGCTGTTCTCTGAACACCAGGCTGTCAACTTCAGGACCTCCTCTCTGTAAGCTGCCTCATCTCCCTTTGAGATGAGTCCGACCACTGTGGTGTCGTCAGCAAATTTGACGATGAGGTTGTTATTGTGGGCCAGACTGCAGTCATGGGTGTAGAGGCAGTACAGGAGGGGGCTCAGCACACAGCCCTGTGGGGAGCCAGTACTCAGTGTGCGGGTGGAGGAGAGATGGGGGCCAAGTCTCACAGTCTGGGGCCGGTTGGTTAAGAAGTCCTTGATCCAGGAACATGTGAGAGGGGGGAGGCCCAGGGTGTGCAGTTTGGTGGTGAGAATGTCCGGGATGATTGTGTTGAACGCTGAGCTGTAATCCACAAAGAGCATGCGAGCGTAGCTCTGCTGCTGCTCCAAGTGGCTCAACACAGAGTGGAGAGCTACAGCGATGGCGTCCTCTGTGGATCTGTTTGCACGATATGCAAACTGATGGGTGTCGAAAGTGGGGGGCAGATGGTCTTTGATGTGCTGGAGAACCAGCCTCTCAAAGCACTTCATGATTACCGGTGTGAGGGCCACAGGGCGGTAATCATTTAGGCTGGTGACAGATGACCTTTTGGGCACGGGGATGATTGTGGCTGTTTTTAGGCAGGGGGGGATGACTGCTTGGGCCAGGGAGAGGTTGAAAATCCTGGTGAGAATCAGGGTGAGCTGGTGGGCACACGCTCTGATCACCTTGCCAGGTACTCCGTCTGGTCCGGCAGCCTTCCTGGGGTTCACTGCCAGGAGCACGCACCGTACCTCATGCTCCTGGACAGTGAGTGGGGTGCAGCCTGGTGGGGGGGGCAGGACTGGAGCAGATGGGTGGTCCTGAGGTGTCTCAAAGCGAGTAAAGAAGCAGTTAAGTTCCTCTGCTAGTGACACACTCAGGTCTCCTGCAGTCACATCACAGCCTCTGAAGTTTGTGATGTTCTGAATGCCCTGCCACACCTCCCGTGTGTTATTGCTGGACAGATGGGACTCTATTCTCCTCCTGTAGTCCGTCTTGGCTTTTTTAATTCCTCTTTTCAGGTATAATGTATAATGTAAATAGAATTGGTATAGTGGTATAGTATAGTATAATGTAAATAGAATTGGTCCTAGCACAGAACCCTGTGGAACTCCATAATTAACCTTAGTGTGTGAAGAAGACTCCCCATTTACATGAACAAATTGGAGTCTATTAGATAAATATGACTCAAACCACTGCAGTGCAGTACCTTTAATACCTATAGTATGCTCTAATCTCTGTAATAAAATGTTATGGTCAACAGTATCAAAGCTGCACTGAGGTCCAACAGGACAAGAACAGAGATGAGTCCACTGTCAGAGGCTCTAAGAAGATCATTGGTAACCTTCACTAATGCTGTTTCTGTACTGTGATGAATTCTGAAACCTGACTGAAACTCTTCAAATAAACCGTTCCTCTGCAGATGATCGTTAGTGGTTTTAAATTTAAAAATTAAATCATGAAATATTGGTCTCACATATGATAATGTTGTAAATTGCGTTTTTTGCATGTTTCTGTAGAATTAAAGTAAAAATAAACATAACACACAAAGTAACAGATGGAAGTGACTGACAGGATCATTACATCCAGTATGCTTAACCATAAAGCTGCACAGTATCAAAATTAATTAAACTTCAAGGCAGAAGAGTTATCCTACATTGAATTCAAGCCTATAGGTGTACCTAATAAAGTGAACTTTGAGTGATTTAACTACTTTGCCCAGTTCTTCTTCTGCTCCTCCTCCTTGTTGCATAACAGTGAAGGTCTGGGAGCAGGTTATGAGCAGGTGGAGGTGATTGAATACCTCCAGGCATGGAGCTGCTGTGTTTGTCCTGATGATACTCTAACCCACTGCCTGACAGGGAAAAGGCGCCACTGTAAACAAGTATTAAAATAAATACAGTCCCTAATGGCATGGAGCTAGCTGCCTTTCAGCTGCCACAGGCTTTATAAGGCTCTGCTGTGAGAGGGCAGACAGAAGCGAGGTAAAATGTTAAATTGACAGAAGTGTCTGAAAGCTGCTGTTTCAAGTGGCACTGTGCTGCAAGACAGAACACTGAAAAACCCATTCTCACCATTGGAAATTACAAACTCACGATGAAAGTCATTTTAGAATAACTCAAATGTTTTAAAAGACAGTGGGAAAATATGAAAACTAGGAATGGCATTGCTAAACTTAAAATGGCTGATCAGAGCTCTGTAACAGAAAATGTTCTGTTCAAATTTTAACTCAATTTTCTGAGGAATTCTATTCCATCCAGTGCCCATTCTTCCCACAGATTTCACAAACTGATCAGTAATCCTTCCAGTGATCCATCTGGGAACAATGCAACTAACCAGTTACCCCAGTCAGACAGGCAGGTTATTTCTTTCTCTTCATAGTTACAACCAGTGTTAATTTTGACAGCAAATTTTGATTTAGATGTTAGATTCAACTCATTGTCATTGTGCACAAAAGGCACACAACGAAATGATCGTTCCAGATCACTCATCCAGAGACGAGCATCTGCGGTCATGCAGCCAGAGACTGGTGCTACTCTTAGGCAACGTGGTTTAAGTGTCTTGCCCAAGGACACAACGCAGCGCAGGGACAGGGGTTCGAACCAGCAACCCTCCGGCTGCAAGGTGAGCGCCTACCCACTGCGCCACTGCCACTTGTATTTAGTTTTAGTCATAGTCTTCTGACGAAAATGTAATTTAGTTTTAGTCATAATTTAATCATCTGAATAGTTTTAGATTTAGTCTAGTTTTAGTCGACTAATTAGCGTAAGAATATAGTCGACTAAATCTACAGTTGAGTCAGTCGACTAAAAAATAAAGGGTGTAAAATGTAAATGCTTTTTCTTCAGTTCCCTTGAATTAGTCATTATACACACTTACACAACATTAAACATTTATTAAAAGTTATGGAATATTATTAATGCTTGAAAGACCAATACACACAAACATATTGAACAAACAACATCTCTATTTACCTGACTTTGTTTATTGAGCATAAGATTAAAAATATTGATGAGTAGGCCTGCTCTGCCTGAAAATTTCACAGGCTAGTGTGGCCTTGCTGGGTTTAGATAAAATTTTTGCAACTGTGCGTTTGATTAACTTGTCCCTGCCTTTCACAAAATTAAGTAAGTTCTGATTGGATGTTGTCCCTGTCAAGCATTTTTGTCTCGTTTTCATTTGTTGACGAAAGTGTCAATTAATTTTGTCATTGTTTTTCTCTTTTTAGGTAATTTTATTTAGTTATCGTCTCGTTTTCGTCATGAAAGGGTCATTGACGAAAACTATGACGAAAATAGTTCGTTAATGAAATTAACACTGGTTGTAACAGCCTATTCTAAGTCAGATTTGCATGTTTTTCCTGTGGTCATGTTGGTCCTGGAGATCCAGTTTGTACTGCCACAAGAAAATGCCATCTTAGCCCAAAAGTTTCACTTTGTGGTTAAATAATGGTTAATAACTAAAGAGGTATTTGTGTTCTCCTAGTATATAGAAATAAGTCTAAAGCAACTTATTTTCTCCTACTAGGAAATTAAATTTGGGTAAAAGCAGTCTGGGAACCCACCCCACATTCCAGCAGCAGCTCTCTGCTCAGTGTTGCTGAAGCAGGATTCATGTACGAGTTCCTTCAACATTTCACGGTGGGTGTGCTTCATGTTCCGGGGTCATCATAGTAACACCATATAATTCACAAGGTAAACTAACAGAGCTTCAATTAGCACTGGCATAAGCTGAGCGAGCTTCCTGTTATTAACTTTGTTTATTTACAACATGTTGATTAGTCAACGATCAACTTCTCCTCTTTGATGCTGAATTCCACAAGCAACCACCTCGATCTCTCAGGATATGTTCATAATGTGATTTGACTGGCCAGTGGTAGCATTAGTGCATTTGAATGGGTGTGATATTATTGACTGACTTCTGTGCAAGTGCCTAGAAAGTCGAAGTTTCCTCAACTTTCCAGAGGAGCAATGTGCATGAAGTCACTCATGCACATAGCAAAGAGAATCAAATAAAATGTTCAGTGGTCTTATATAATTGAGCTGAAGGCAACTGGAATACTTTTTCAGGATCTCGAAGGCTTTCCACCATCTTCTTCAGTTCTACAAGCTGATGGAAAGTCCCAGGTATTTAAGTTCTAGAGGGGCTGTCACCTTGGAGATGGTCCTGTGAGTTGTTCACCAGTTGTTCACATGGGTCACCATGTAAGTGGGGGTCGAATCACCTGGGAAGGGATCTCAGGACTGTGTTACAGGTGGCTGATAGTTGGTGTCACAGGCCTCTAACTCTGTTCAGTGATGATTGTTCCAGGTGAACATAGGTGGCTTCTTTTATTCCTTTCTCAAAGTATCGTCTCTGTCCAAAATGTGAACATCTGTCCCGTCTCCTATTTAAAGAAGCCTTTTGGATCACTGTTAATTTTGACAGCAAATTTTGATTGTTTTAGTCATAGTCTTTTGATGAAAATGTAATTTAGTTTTAGTCATAATTTAGTCATCTGACTAGTTTTAGTCAATGAAATTATCGTAAAAACGTAGTCGACGAAATCTACGGTTGATTCGGTCAACTAAAATAACAGGTGTAAAATGTAAACGCTTTTTCTTCAGTTCCTTTGAATTAGTCATTATAAACACTTACACGAAATTAAACATTTATTAAAAGTTATGGAATATTATTAATATTAGCATTTCACCTGCTTCCCCCACACCTCATCATTAACACCACATTACTGAGACAATACAAGCATTTTACAGCAGGACATGCTCTGAAAGGTACAGGGCAGTGTGCCTTCAGGACTACGATTTATTAATTATTAAAGCTAAATTTCACATAAACAAATGCAAAGTTTTGAGAAGAAAACCAGCTTTTTTTTTTTTTTTTTTGATTGAATTTTTTAAACACTGTCTTTTTATTAAAGTTTTTTTCTTTATACACACAAAAAAGAAAACACTAGGTACGAAAGAAGCAAATGTAAAATAATACTACCCTTCAATCATACCCCATAAAAGAAAGAAATAAAAACAAAAAAACAAAACAGTAAACAAACAAACAAACGGTAAATGGACTAGTTCTTATATAGCGCTTTTCTACTCAGTCAGAGCACTCAAACCGCTTATACAACACGTTTTTTACATTTACCCATGCACACCCATTCATACAAGCACTTCCATGTTAACTAAGCTAAGTGCTTTTTTTAAAATTATTTAACATCCACACACATTCACACTCCGACGGAACGGTCGGAGAGCAACTTGGGGTTAAGTATCTTGCCCAAGGATACATTGGCATGTAGCCCGGAGTAGCCAGGAATCGAACCCCTGACCTTCCGATCAGTAGGTGACCTGCTCTACCTACTGAGCTACAGCCACCCTATAAAATAATAAATAAATAATAGTAAATAAATAAATTCGGAAAAATAATCCCTACAAAGTAACCCCATTGAATCCCACCCAGGTCACTGCCATAGGTTTACACATTTCAACCTTACCTCTAACATAAGTGGGGCTTGTATTCAAAAAATGAATTCATCTGAAATATCACTATACAATTTGAAAAGCGTCAAGAAAGGGGCCCCATATGTTTTTGAAATTCCCAATAGAGTGCTGAAGAGAGCATCTTATTTTTTCCAGTTTTAAACATGACATGAGGTCATATAACCACTGCTTATGTGTTGGAGGTGCAGCGCCCTTCCATCTGATTAGGATTGTACGTCTGGCTAGCAAAGTACAAAATGACACTGCCTGTCTTTTAGAGGCTGGTAAGGGCGACTCCTTGTCACTAAAACCAAAAAGAGCCAGGAGAGGGCTAGGTGTTATTGCAATTCTGAGGAACCTGGACAGGGTGTGAAAAACATCTGTCCAGAACTGATGCAGATTGGGACAAGACCAGTACATATGAACCAATGTGGCCTCAGCAGTTTTGCATTTGTCACAGTATGGGGTGATTTCCTGATAGCTACGAGATAGTTTGCTTTTAGAAAAGTGGGCTCTGTGTACCACTTTAAATTGAATAAGACAGTGACGTGCACACAAAGAAGATGTATTAACAAGTTTAAGTATGGAGGCCCATGTCTCATCTAGAATGGTCATGTTCAAGTCTTCTTCCCATAAGGTTTTAAGTTTGGATGAGGAGGTGTCTGTCATGTTAAGCATTTTATTGTACAACAACGAAATCAGGCCTTTACAGGTCGGGTTCAATGATAAGATGGTTTCTAAAAATGTAAACTCTGGTAAAGAAACTGAGCCTGAAAGAAAAGATTGAATAAAACTTCTGGCTTGTAAATATCTAAAAAAGTGGGATTGTGGTAGACCATATTTATTGCTGAGTTGTTCAAATGATGCTAGTTTCTTCCCTATGAAAAGGTCCTTGAAATGGGTGAGTCCCCTCCTGTTCCATTCTAAAAATACCCCATCCTGAACAGATGGTTTAAAGAAATGGTTACGCACAATGGGGCTTAAAGAGGAAAAATCATGGAGTTTAAAATATTTCCTAAACTGGTCCCATATTCTCAGTGAATATTTCACTACAGGATTTAAAATGGAATTAGGAGAGGAGAGTGAAAGTGGGGAACAGAGCAAAGCCAGTATAGATATATCTTTGTCACTCTGTAATTCCATAGTCACCCAGTCAGGGCGGTCACCCAGGTTATAATAGAAATACCAGAACACTAGACTCTTAAGGTTAGCAGCCCAATAATGAAACCGGAAGTTGGGGAGGGCAAATCCCCCCTCCTCTTTAGGTTTTTGAAGGTGTATCTTATTAAGCCTTGGATGTTTACCATGCCAGATGTAGGATGAGAAAATCGAGTCCAGTTCATTGAAAAACCTATTAGGAATGAAAATAGGTATTGCCTAGAAAAGGTATAGAAGTCTGGTTAATATAGTCATTTTAATTGAATTGATACGTCCTACCAAGGACATGGAAAGCAGCATCCATTTTGTGAGGGATCATTTCACTTGGTTCAGCAAAGGAGTCACATTCTCTTTTGTCACCGTGATACCCAGATATGTAAATTTTTGTTTTTCAATTCTAATCGGCAAATTGGTAAAATCTGGCATATTTACTTTATTACTTAAGGGGAAAAGCTCACTTTTGGTAAAGTTCAGCTCATATCCCGAGAGGTGGCCAAATTGGCTAAATATATTAAGGGCAAAAGGCAGTGAAATTGATGGCTTGGAGATAAAAAGTAAAAGATCATCTGCATAAAGCGACACCTTGTGTTCTATACCATTTCTCCAAATGCCGGATATCTCCTTGCTGGTACGTAGGGCAATGGCGAGGGGTTCTATAACCAGATTAAAAAGCAGGGGGCTGAGAGGACAGCCCTGACGGGTGCCTCTTTGTAGTTTAAATGGCTTTAAGGTTTGAGAGTTAGTGTGAACTGTAGCAGATGGCTGGTGGTACAGAAGTTTAATTAATGAAATGAATTTTTCCCCAAAACCAAATCTTCTAAGAACTGCAAAAAGATAGTCAAACTCAACCCGATCAAAGGCTTTTTCAGCATCAAAAGAGACAACACACTCAGTCGAGTCTGTGGGGCTGGAATAAACAATGTTGAGCAGCCTTCATATATTAAGATATGAATGGTGACCTTTAATGAAACCTGTTTGGTCTTTTGAGATAATTGATGGTAAAGCGGTTTCAAGCCTATGGGCCAAAATCTTGGCTAAGATTTTAACATCAGTATTCAGGAGAGAGATAGGTCTGTATGAGGCACATTCCATTGGATCTTTCCCCTTTTTGAATGAATGAAGAATGAATGAAGTTTATTGCCATGTGGGTGAACAAGTTCACACATTGGAAATTGCAGTTACAGAACACCATCCAAGAATACACAAAACACAACACACATGGGGGGATATGTGTCCTGGGGTCATGCAGCCGACTTGCAGCGCTACCTTTGGCAGGAGGAGAAAACAACACATCATGGGGAAGTTAGGTTAAAAAAAAAGTCATCTGGTACAGTGCTCAAAAAGAGCACTATACCAGGGTCCAAAAAAACCACCTTAGCAAAGCATTTGCACATGCAAAGCTAGGACAGCGGCGGTAGGTGAGGTCAGGTCAGGAGGGAATGCAGACGGAGACGAGAGGTGGGGGCATTGTGGAGCCAGATGCCAGGATCCAGCCAAAACAGTTCGCTGATAGTGGTGGAATTTCATCAGCGGCCGTGGTACACCAGACCCAGCTTCACAAATCACAACGCGGAGTGGGGGGAAGAGCAGCCGCACACAGAGCCCTGGAGAGAGATATGGTTGCCAACCCAAGGCCGGCAGGGGAGCCGAATTCCTGATAACAAATGTTGTTTTGGAACAGGCTGCTTGTTTTTCCAACAGCCTTCAGTCTTACTGGGAAACCATTCAAAAATCCAATATTCCAAATTCGTTGATTGCCGTCCTCACTGTGCAGAACCGAACTATATCTCCTGATCTAACCCCTCTCGCCTGCGAGCCCGCTAATCTTGTGGCTCAGGTCCACCAGGCTTTGAGTCTGAGTTTGTACGGCTCTGCTCAGCCCTTCCACCTGGGTCGGCAGCCTCTGCAGATGTCGAACCGCCGTCCAGATTTTCTTAATTTGCCAGTAAAGTAGGTATCCACCAAGCCCAAACAGAGAAGATACCGCTACCAAAAAGCCGAATATATATGCGTCTTCCACGTCTTCCACTCCAAGGGCTGAGAAGCACACCGGTCTCCACGAGCTCCAAGAGTCGATGACGTATCCAACCGGGTCTGTTCCACTCGGACACGCAGGCTCCCCTGTCCCGGATCTCATAGTGGAAAAAATTCGATCAATGATGGAGAATGCCCAGTTTGCCAGATCCATGTTTCAATCTTGTTCTTATTCGGACAGTGTGTAAAAGACGCTTTCACAGCAAGCAGCAAGTGGAGAGATGAGGAGGGCAGGGAGAGAGAGATAGTGCGACCGTCTCCGACAAGAGCAGGAAGAGACACTGATTTTATAATCAGTGTGATACAGGCTACGTAAAAAGACTGAGGGAGGGATCCTAGTTTAAAGCAATCTGTGAGGATGGAACTAAGCTGAGCAGAAAGTACGGTTGAAAATTGTCTATAGAATTCTAAGGGAAAACCATCCGGACCTGGGCATTTGCCAGATTGCATTGAGGCTATTGCTAAAGAGACTTCTGACTGAGAGATGGGTTCATCTAATCTATTTTTAAGTTCTGATGAAATTGCAGGAATGCAAAGTTTAGTTAAGAAATCATCAATCATGGTAGAGGTAGTTTGTGATTGTGAGCTGTAAAGCTTCAAATAGAAGTCCCTGAATGCATCATTAATTTTGCCGTGATCTGTGACTATATTATCATTCTGTTTTCGAATTTTAGGAATAGTTTGCCTTGCCCTAGAACTCTTAAGTAGGGTTGCTAACAGTTTATCGGTTTTGTCACCATGTACATAGAATTTAGATTTGTCATGCAAAAGCAAACGTTCGGCTGTGTGTGTTGTCAATAAGTCAAGCGTTGTTTTAAGTTCGACACGTTTTTAAAAAAGTTCTGGGCACTGGGTTTGAGCATATTTTACGTCAACCTCTTTGATTTGCTGCATTAGGTTATTCTGTTCACAGATGGATTGTTTTTTAAGTTTTGCTGATTAAGAAATAATCTGGCCTCTGATGTAGGCCTTAAAGGCATACCATACTATAAGGCTGGAAGTCTCTTGGGAAGAGTTAGTAGCCAAAAAGAAACTTATCTCATCCTGAATAAATTTTAAGAAGTTATCATCTGACAATAGAGTTGAGTTGAAACGCCACTGTCCTGCTCTTAGGGGAAGGTGAGAAAAAGACAGGGACATAGTGAGTGGGGCGTGGTCTGAAATAATTATGCTCTAGTAGTCACAGGAGCAGATCTGCTGCAGGCATTTAGTATCAATGATAAAGTAGTTAATTCTTGAGTAAGATTTGTGTACGTGTGAGAAAAATAAATACTCCCTCTTATCAGGGTTTAAAGTACGCCACACATCGCATAGTCTATATTCAAAAAGAAAGGTCTGAATCAATCAATCAATCAATCAACTTTATTTATAAAGCACTTTAAAATCAAATGCAGTTGGCCAAAGTGCTGTACAAATCTAAGCACAAACAAACAAAACACAGACATAAGATAAGGAAAGGATTAATAAATAAATAAATAAAACCACAGCTAAGAAAATAAACAAAGAAAACCAACATCTCAAACTGAGTTAAAAGCCAATAAGAAAAAATGTGTTTTAAGAGAGGACTTAAAAGCAGAGAGTGAGTCAGCCTGCCTAATGTGCAAAGGAAGATCATTCCACAGTTTTGGGGCAGCAACTGAAAAAGCGCGGTCACCTCTGGACTTCCTCTTTGTCTTTGGAACAGTCAGCAGTGCCAGATCAGCTGACCTGAGTGAACGTGAAGGAACGTACAGGTGGAGCAGATCTGACAGATATGACGGGGCGAGGCCATGAAGACATTTAAAAACAAATAAAAGAATTTTAAAATCAATCCTAAAATGAACTGGGAGCCAATGAAGTGAGGCCAAGATCGGAGAAATGTGCTCACGTTTTTTGACCCCAACTAAAAGCCGTGCAGCAGCATTTTGGACCATCTGGAGCCGGGCAAGCAGTGTCTGACTGAGCCCAACATAAAGTGCATTGCAGTAGTCTAAGTGAGTCGTAATAAAAGCATGGATTAAAATCTCAAAATGATGCTGAGAAAGAAATGGTTTAACTTTGGCCAGTTGTCTTAGTTGATAAAAGCTGGACTTGACTACTGACTTAATTTGGGCATCAAGTTTGAGTTCACTGTCCAGCTTCACACCTAAGTTTGTTGCTGTCTTAGTAAGATGTTGAGTTAAGGGACCCAGGTCAATAGTCATTTTTGAAGTATCACTGGGCCCAAGCAGCAACACCTCTGTCTTTTTATCATTTAGGTGCAAAAAGTTAGTGGACAGCCGTGCCTTGATTTCTCCAATGCACTCGAGGAGATGGTTAGCAGAATATGCATTTTGCTGCTTGAGAGGCACATAAATTTGGCAGTCATCAGCATAAAGGTGGAATGCGATGTCATGCTTTCTGAGAATTGATCCCATCGGAAGTAGGTAGAGAGAGAAGAGGAGAGGACCAAGAATAGAGCCTTGGGGCACCCCACATGTAAGGGGTGCTGTGCAAGATTCAGCAGCCCCAATACAAACACAAAAACTTCTCTCTGACAGATAGGATCGAAACCAATCTAACGCCACCCCCTTAATGCCCACCAAGTTTTCCAGTCAAGACAGGAGGATCTGGTGGTCCACAGTATCGAAGGCCGCTGCAGACTTGCATGAGACATTTTTAACAGATGAGCGGTCCAAGGCTGGGTCTAAACAACAGTTAAAATCACCCCCGAGTACCAGAGAATATTTATTAAGATCAGGTAGAGAAGAAAATAGTTGTTTGAAAAAATTCTCATCATCTGAAACTATGACGAAAATAGTTCATCAACAAAATTAACAGATAAGAGGTGAAATGTCCTAAAAAAAAAAACCTTAAAAAGGAGGACCTTCAACCACTACCATGACCTGGACGATGGACAAAAGATCCATTCATCCATCCATCCATTTTCTTCCGCTTATCCGGGGCCGGGTCGTGGGGGCAGAAGCCTAAGCAGAGAAGCCCAGGCTTCCCTCTCCCCAGCCACCTCCTCCAGCTCATCCGGAGGGACCCCAAGGCGTTCCCAGGCCAGCCGAGATACATAATCTCTCCAGCGTGTCCTGGGTCTACCACGGGGCCTCTTCCCGGTGGGACATGCCCGGAACACCTCACCCAGGAGGCGGCCAGGAGGCATCCTAATCAGATGCCCGAGCCACCTCAACTGGCTCCTTTCGATGTGGAGGAGCAGCGGCTCTACTCTGAGCCCCTCCTGGATGGCCGCACTCCCCACCTTATCTCTAAGGGAGAGGCCAGCCACCCTTCGAAGGAAACTCATTTCTGCCGCTTGTATTCGCGATCTTATTCTTTCGGTCACTACCCAAAGCTCGTGACCATAGGTGAGGGTAGGAACGTAGATCGACCGGTAAATCGAGAGCTTCGCTTTTACGCTAAGCTCCCTCTTCACCACGACGGACCGGTGCAGCGTCCGCATCACTGCAGAAGCAGCCCCGATCCGCCTGTCCAGTGCAGACTAAATGTTTCTAGGGTGATTTCAGTCTCTCTTCTTGCTGTCCCCATGTCGAGACTGAAACACCGGGGCGAACGAGCTTTTGCACTGGCACATGCTCACTATGGTTGCGACTCCTATACCCACGTAAATATAACTGGTCAGTAACACTTGGACTGCAAAAGGAAACCAGAAAGTCTGCAGATTCCACAGATTCATGTTTTTAAGAGTGCAGGTATCCATGCTGGGCGCGTTATGTCATTCGTCCCTGTTTAGCCCAAAAAGTGCAAAGGAACGTGTAAACACACCGTTTATGGATAACACATCTGCATGCGTGTCCACACAGGCAGATTTTCTCACCTTTCCTGCATGTGTTTGGTCAGTGAGTCATGCAGTACGACTGTGATCTGATTATCATCTTCACTGCACATGACCCAGGATGCATCTATGCACTGTGTGTTTCCAGGTGCTCAGCTGATCTGCTGGATGTCAGCAGCCTTGGTGAGAAATATGAGCAGCACAGGAAGCAAAGAGTACATGTCTATTTTTGGTTTCGGAGTGAAAAGTGTTCACTATTTACTGATGGCATTAGCAAAACCTGTGTGTGCAGTTTTTTGTGTTTGTGAAGCTGTAAATTGTAAATACTGTGACTTTGACTTATGACTGTTTAGTCTATATTCTATCCTGTGGCTCATCAACAGAGGTCAGTGCTGACAGACTGACATGGCCACTGTGACATCGACCGCTGGTTTGTGGTTTGACTTATCGTAGTTAATCTCTGCACTATATATTTTGTAATATTGTGTTATAGTTATAGTTTTGTAATATTGTGTTATAGTTTTTATACTTATCTCTCTAATCTCTGTACTGTATATTTTGTAAATTGCGTTATAGTTTTTATACTTATTTGTTTTTATGTAAGCATGAAGTACCGCAGCAATTTCCTAATGTTGTGAACCTGTTCACCCATATGGCAATAAAACCTTCTGATTCTGATTTGTGGACTCTTGATTTTAGCTTCCTACCCACAGTGCTAAGTCATCAGGCAATGCTTCCTACAGTAGCTTGGTTAGGGGCATCACGCAGGCACAGATACCTGCTTATTACTGCTGGGTAGCATCCAAATACAATCCTAGAATTTCACTCACTGGAGCTCTTAGACGGCCTGTTAGTACCATTACAGGGTTAATACAGGAATCCTAGAGTTCAATTTACTACCTTGTACTACCTATTTTTCTACCTCTACAGTATTTTTACTACCAGCACGAAATCGAGCAGCAGCCTTTTCGGGGTGGCGGTGGATTCACAGCACTAAGCCATGTAAGATGATCACCCATCTCTCACCAAAGACAAAACTTTATCCCACTTACTTGAAGGTTTAACTGTGACTTTGTCTTGACTAAGACCTCATACAAATCAATATTCCAAACACATTTCATAAAGACTCAGGAAATCTGTTTTTTTAAGAATATAAACAAAAAGCAACAGAATTCAAGTTTCACAAGCCAATGATTTATTTTTCAATAGAATATTGGGATACTGGTTTGCTGCTGAGGTGTGACAGCAATGCTTGTGCTCGTAGCTGACCTTGAGGTTGCAGTTCCAGTGCTTTTTGTAGCACCAAAAAACAAAATAGGGATCTGCACCCTGCGCTCGCGAATTGGCGGCTGGTGAATGATGGATGCTCGGTGTGATTTGATCGCTGTCACACCGTTCCAGGTCAAATTTATATTTTTTCTGCACACTTTACAAAATGCCTCTCGATCATTCCCCATGACCGGCTTAAGCCAGTCTTTGAATGCCGGGTCATCGAGCCAAAGTTGTGAAAACTTACATTTTCCCATGACGAGGCGCAAAATGACTCCATGCATGCGCACAGCAGATCGGACAGCAGAACAAATTGAGTTTTTCAACGTCACCTCAGGTCCTGCTGAGTAGTTATATTTTTATACAGATCTTATAGTTAAACTAACTTAAAAAGTCTGCATTAATGGAAAAGTCAAAATATATTGAAGGGGTGATGAAAAATTTACTTACCATCCATCCATCCATCCATCCATCCATCCCTTTTCTTCCGCTTATCTGGGGCCGGGTCTCGGGGGCAGGAGCCTAAGCAGAGAAGCCCAGGCTTCCCTCTCCCCAGCCACCTCCTCCAGCTCATCTGGAGGGACCCCAAGGCGTTCCCAGGCCAGCCTAGAGATATAATCTCCCCAGCATGTCCTGGGTTTACCACGGGCCTCCTCCCAATGGGACATGCCTGGAACACCTCACCCAAGAGGCGGCCAGGAGGCATCCTAATCAGATGCCCGAGCCACCTCAACTGGCTCCTTTTGATGTGGAGGAGCAGCGGCTCTACTCTGAGCCTCTCCCGGATGGTCGCACCCCTCAAGCCAGGCACCCTTTGAAGGAAACTCATTTCTGCTGCTTGTATTCTTATTCTTTCGGTCACTGCCCAAAGCTCGTGACCATAGGTGAGGGTAGGAACGTAGATCGACCGGTAAATCGAGAGCTTCGCTTTTACACTAAGCTCCCTCTTCACCACGACGGACCGGTGCAGCTTCCGCATCACTGTAGAAGCAGCCCCGATCCGCCTGTCGATCTCCCGCTCCCTTCTCCCGTCACTCGTGAACAAGACCCCGAGATACTTGAACTCCTCCACTTGGGGCAAGAACTCGTTCCTGAGCCGGAGAGGACACTCCACCCTTTTCCGGCTGAGGACCATGGATTCAGACTTCGAGGTGGTGATTATCATGCCGGCCGCGAACCGTTCCACTGCGAGCTGGAGGCCACTCCCTGATGAAGCCGACAGGACCGCATCATCTGCAAAGAGCAGAGATGAGACTCTGAGACCACCAAGGAAGAAGCCTTCCGCCACCTGGCTACGCCTAGAAATTCTGTCCATAAAACTTATGAACAGAATCGGTGACAAGGGGCAGCCCTTACTGAGTCCAACACCCACAGGAAATGAATCCGACTTATTACCGGCTATACGGACCAAGCTCTCACTGCGGTTGTACAGAGACTGAATGGCCCGCAACAACGGGCCAGACATCCCATACTCCTGCAGGACTTCCCACAGGATACCCCTAGGGATACGGTCGAATGCCTTCTCCAAGTCCACAAAGCACATGTAGACTGGTTGGGCAAACTCCCACGCACACTCGAATATCCTTGAGAGGATAAAGAGCTGGTCCAGCGTTTCGCGACCAGGACGAAAACCACATTGTTCCTCCTGGATCCAAGGTTCGACTAACGGACGGATCCTCCTTTCCAGCACCCTGGCATAGACCTTACCGGGGAGGCTGGGGAGTGTGATCCCCCAAAAGTTGGAGCACACCCTCCGGTCTCCCTTCTTAAAGATGGGGACCACCACCCCGGTATGCCAATCCGATGGCACTGCCCCAGATCTCCACGCGATGTTGCAGAGGCTTGTCAACCAAGACAGCCCTACAACATCCAGAGCCTTTAGGAACTCAGAACGAATCTCGTCCACCCCAGAGGCCCTGCCACCAAGGAGTTGTTTAACTGCCTCAGTGACCTCACCCCCAGTGATAATCAAGTCATCTCCCTCGTCCCCAGACTCTGCTTCCACTACAGAAGTCGTGTCAGTGGGATTCAGGAGGTCCTCGAAGTATTCCCTCCACTGTCTGAATATAGCCTCAGTTGAAATCAGCAGCACCCCACCCGCACTATAAACCATGTGAGTGGAGCACTGCTTTCCCCTCCTGAGTCGCCTGACGGTTTGCCAGAATCGCTTTGATGCCGTCCGAAAGCCTCACTGAACTCCTCCCACACCCAAGATTTTGCTTCGGCTACTGCCCGAGCTGCATTCCGCTTGGCCTGCCAATACCTGTCAAGAATACCCACCCCAGCTCTCCGCCTCTCACCGAGGGCATCTCCAAACTGGAACAGAGTCCAGCCCTTCTCCAGGAGACTGGTTCCAGAGCCCAGGCCATGCGTTGAGGTGAGCCCAACTATATCTAGCTGGTATCTCTCAACCTCACGCACTAGCTCAGGCTCCTTCCCCACCAGAGAGGTGACATTCCTTGTCCCAATAGGCAGTCTCGATAGCCGGGGATCGGTCCGCCGGGGATGGGTCCGCCAGGGCCTCCGCCCTCGGCCACTGCCCGACACACACTGCACCTGACCCCTTACTTACTACCAAGTCAAATTCTGTTTGTTACCTTTTACTACCTTTTAATAGCCTTAATTTGAGCTCATTTAATTTACTACCTTTTACTACTTTTTACTACCCCACGGAAACCCTGCATTAACTGCACAGCAGCCATATTATTGGGAACTGACTCACTTTTGGAGGCAGCTTCATGTGGACATTAGAAGAACTGCAGCTTTTGGCACTTTTCTGGCTCCTTCAATGGCCACTTGAGGCTGGCTCTTGACCAGATTTGCAGCCTTGATGCATTTATCTGACAGATAATATGGTGGTTAAATGTATGCAGGTTATAGATTAGCTGATACACTCTATCCTACTCACTAACCTCTTTAAACCAAATAATGTGACTTCTTCCTCCAAAAACCAAAAATAGTTCTGCTAATGCTAATGTTGACCCTTCAAAATGTCTCTAAACCAGTGGGTGACAGTTGAGTGCTTGCTTACATTTTTGATATGGTTTGAAGTCAACTTTACTCTGTTTGACAGTCTCAGTCTATCAAACTTGGCCTCAGCTCTGCACTAACTGGGCTTTGCCCAAATTTAGACTTTCCTGCACCTGGTGAGCTTCTGGTAACCAGACACATATTTATCAAAGGCAAGAGGAAGAACATGTGAGGTGAACACACAGACGCCACATCAGAGTCTTCATCAGTGTTGGTAATAAATAAACCTATTTTAGCTTTGCAATGATGTCTGTAACTGTGCACAGTACACAAAGTTCAGGCTGTGTGGAAAGAGTCTGATGCCAACAGAGTGTGTGTGTGTGTGTGTGTAACGGAAGGACACCTCAGTAATGTGGCTGTGCTGGTATGTGTGGCTTTAACTTGTGATGCCATGGCAGTGACACTGTGTGTATGTGTGTGTGTGTGTGTGTGTGTGAATGTGTGTGCGCGCGCACGTGTCTGAGCAAATGGGGGGAATACCATGGCTTTGTTATCTGAGATGGCTGATATGAGTGTGTGTGTGTGTGTGTGTGTGTGTGTGTGTGTGTGTGTGTGTGTGTGTGTGTGTGTGTGTGTGTTTAACCCATGATATCAGAGCAGAGTTATGCAAAATGTTGATTCATAATTCACATGTCTGAGTGTTGGAGGGCTGCAGGCTTCACCATTGTTTCCACTGCAGCAAACACACACACACATCGTCAGGACACAGTACTCACACTCTCCTCCTTGACCTTCTCCATGGTGCAAGCAGGCAGCTGCCCCTGCAGTGGTGGTGGGGAAACCCCATTCTGGTCCATGGCAACAAACAGCTTCCCATTGACGTTTAGAGTTGGATAAAAAACCTGGAAAGACAGGGTCACAGTGGGTGAAAGGGTCTAACAAGGATAATCACAGGGAGAGAATAACGTGGTAAATTTATTTAACAATAAAATATTTAAAGTAATAAATTACAATCATCTGTGAAATCATAAAGTAGCTGAGAAAAAAATCTAAAGCATGTTATTAGATTAAAGTAGTGCTTTTCTTTATTTAAATACCTAAAATATTCGAGTTTAAAGTGATAAAAATAAGATTAACATGGTAAATTCATTTAGAAAAGTATGATATTCCTTGAGATTAAAATGGTCCATTTTCAATAATGTCTGATATTATAAAGCCACATTTATGAAAAAAACTAAAAATGTATTTTGAAAAAAATAATATTCAAAGGGAACAAAGCATTTTTCAAAACAAAATATTCTCTAAGAACATAGGGGAACATTTATTAAGAAAATAAAAATTAAACTTTTTATTTACTTATTTTAAATTAAAGCTTATGAGTGAAAAAACAAGGGAACAGTTTACCCTGCCCGGGATAGGGTTACCAGGGCCCCACCCTGGAGCCAGGCCTGGGGAGGGAGCTCGAGGGAGAGCGTCTGGTGGCCAGGCATTAGCCTGTGGTGCTTGGCCGGGCGCAGCCCGAAGAGGTTACATGGGCCCGCCCTCCTGCAGGCCCACCACCCGCAGGAGGTGTCGTAGGGGTCGGGTGCAGTGTGTGTCGGGCGGCGGCCGAGGGCGGAGGCCCTGGCGGACTGATCCCCGGCTATCGAAACTGGCTATTGGGACATGGAATGTCACCTCTCTGGTGGAGAAGGAGCTTGAGCTAGTGCGTGAGGTTGAGAGATACCAGCTAGATATAGTTGGGCTCACCTCAACGCATGGCCTGGGCTCTGGAACCAGTCTCCTGGAGAAGGGCTGGACTCTGTTCCAGTCTGGAGTTGCCCTCGGTGAGAGGCGGCGAGCTGGGGTGGGTATTTTTGTATCCCCCCGGCTTGCTGCCTGTACATCGGAGTTTTCACCATTGGACGAGAGGGTAGTTTCCCTGCGCCTTCGGGCTGGGGAACGGGTCCTGACTGTTGTTTGCGCTTATGCGCCGAATGACAGTTCAGGGTACCCACCCTTTTTGGAGTTGCTGGGCGGGGTGCTGGAGAGTGCTCCATCTGGTGACTCCATAGTCTTGCTGGGAGACTTCAACGCTCACGTGGGCAATGACAGTGAGACCTGGAGGGGCGTGATTGGGAGGAACGGCCTGCCCGATCTGAACCCGAATGGTGTTTTGTTATTGGACTTCTGTGCAAACCACAGTTTGTCCATAACAAACACCGTGTTCGAACACAAGGATGTCCATAAGTGCACATGGCACCAGGACACCCTAGGTCGCAGGTCGATGATCGATTTTGTAATCATATCATCAGATCTGCGGCCGTATGTTTTGGACACTCGGGTGAAGAGAGGAGCTGAGCTGTCAACTGATCACCACCTGGTGGTGAGTTGGATCAGGTGGCGGGGGAAGATGCTGGACAGACCTGGCACACCTAAACGTATTGTGAGGGTGCGCTGGGAACGCCTGGCAGAAGCCCCAGTCCGGGAGATCTTCAACTCCCACCTCCGGCAGAACTTCGACAGCATTCCGAGGGAGGCTGAGGACATTGAGTCCGAATGGACCATGTTCTGTAACTCCATTGTTGAGGCTGCTGCTCAGAGCTGTGGCTGCAAGGTGGTTGGTGCCTGTCGTGGTGGTAACCCCTGAACCAGATGGTGGTCACCGAAGGTGAAGGGAGCCATCAAGCTGAAGAAAGAGTCCTATCGGGCTTGGTTAGCCTGTGGGACTCCGGAGGCAGCTGACAGGTATCGACAGGCCAAGCGGAATGCAGCTCGGGTAGTAGCCAAAGCAAAAACTCGGGTGTGGGAGGAGTTCGGTGAGGCTATGGAAAAAGACTTTCGGACGGCATCGAAGCGATTCTGGCAAACCGTCAGGCGACTCAGGAGGGGAAAGCAGTGCTTCACTCACACTGTTTATAGTGCAGGGGGGGTGCTGCTGACTTTAACTGAGGCTATAGTTGGACGGTGGAAGGAATACTTCGAGGACCTTCTGAATCCCACTGACACGCCTTCTGTAGTGGAAGCAGAGTCTGGGGATGAGGGGGATGACTTGACCATCACTGGGGGTGAGGTCACTGAGGTAGTTAAACAACTCCTTGGTGGCAGAGCCCCTGGGGTGGACGAGATTCGCCCTGAGTTCCTGAAGGCTCTGGATGTTGTAGGGCTGTCTTGGTTGACACGCCTCTGCAACATCGCGTGGAGATCTAAGGGCAGTGCCATCGGATTGGCATACCGGGGTGGTGGTCCCCATCTTTAAGAAGGGAGACCGGAGGGTGTGCTCCAACTTTTGGGGGATCACACTCCCCAGCCTCCCCGGTAAGGTCTATGCCAGGGTGCTGGAAAGGAGGATCCGTCCGTTAGTCGAACCTCGAATTCAGGAGGAACAATGCGGTTTTCGTCCTGGTCGTGGAACGCTGGACCAGCTCTTTATCCTCTCAAGGATATTCAAGTGTGCGTGGGAGTTTGCCCAACCAGTCTACATGTGCTTTGTGGACTTGGAGAAGGCATTCGACCGTGTCCCTCGGGGTGTCCTTTGGGAGGTTCTGCGGGAGTATGGGGTGTCTGGCCCATTGTTGCGGGCCATTCAGTCCTTGTACAACCACAGTGAGAGCTTGGTCCGTATAGCCGGTAATAAGTCGGATTTGTTTCCTGTGGGTGTTGGACTCCGTCAGGGCTGCCCTTTGTCACCGATTCTGTTCATAAGTTTTATGGACAGAATTTCTAGGCGTAGCCAGGTGGCGGAAGGCTTCTTCCTTGGTGGCCTCAGAGTCTCATCTCTGCTTTTTGCAGATGATGCGGTTCTGTTGGCTTCATCAGGGAAAGGCCTCCAGCTCGCAGTGGAACGGTTCGCAGCCGAGTGTGAAGCGGCCGGCATGAGAATCAGCACCTCTAAGTCTGAGGCCATGGTCCTCAGCCGGAAAAGGGTGGAGTGCCCTCTCCGGCTCAGGAACGAGTTCTTGCCTCAAGTGGAGGAGTTTAAGTATCTCGGGGTCTTGTTCACGAGTGATGGGAGAAGGGAACGGGAGATCGACAGGCGGATCGGGGCTGCTTCTGCAGTGATGCGGACGCTGCACCGGTCCGTCGTGGTGAAGAGGGAGCTTAGCGTAAAAGCGAAGCTCTCGATTTACCGGTCGATCTACGTTCCTACCCTCACCTATGGTCACGAGCTTTGGGTAGTGACCGAAAGAATAAGATCGCGAATACCAGCGGCAGAAATGAGTTTCCTTCGAAGGGTGGCTGGCCTCTCCCTTAGAGATAAGGTGAGGAGTGCGGCCATCCAGGAGGGGCTCAGAGTAGAGCCGCTGCTCCTCCATATCTAAAGGAGCCAGTTGAGGTGGCTCGGGCATCTGATTAGGATGCCTCCTGGCCGCCTCCTGGGTGAGGTGTTCCGGGCATGTCCCACCGGGAAGAGGCCCCGTGGTAGACCCAGGACACGCTGGAGAGATTATGTATCTCAGCTGGCCTGGGAACGCCTTGGGGTCCCTCCGGATGAGCTGGAGGAGGTGGCTGGGGAGAGGGAAGCCTGGGCTTCTCTGCTTAGGTTTCTGCCCCCGCTACCCGGCCCCGGATAAGCGGAAGAAAATGGATGGATGGATGGATGGTAAGTAAATTTATTTCTTAAAAAAAAAGTAAAGTAGGTAAATTATTATTATAATTATTATAAAGAGATTATCATAAGATAATCTCTCACATTTATGAGAAAAAAAAAACAACTTTTTTCCTGGTAAGGAACCACACAGTGAAATGCTCTCATCAAACACACACTCTGCACTAAATGATTCATAAGTTGCACCTGCCACATTGTGCTCACCTGGGAGCTCCTGCTGGTGGTGCTGAAAGTGCTCGGCCTCCGTTTGGGCCATGGTTGGGGCAGGATGCCGCTGAAGGTTCCTCCACTGTAAGTTCGACTTCCGGCACCCTCTACCACATCACCTGGAACGCTGTATTCGTCGTCGGCCATCTCTCCCTCGGACCCCCGGCTCCTCAGACGGAAGTTGAAGATTGAGGAGACCTGACTGCTTCTCCGCGTCCTTGTGGAGAACGAGCGGGCGAGGAGTGGGTGGAGGGGCTGGAGGAAGAGGGGAAGGTAAAGTAAAGTTTGGCACCAAAGGTAAAGACATCAGATCTTTCTCCACTTACCTTTCCACCATCAGTCAAGTCCACCTGCAGTAGCTTTTCCTCAGACAGGTTTGCTTCCACATCACCCACGCCCATCAGAGCATGGCTCCGCCTCCGCTCCTCAAAGCTGTCCGTTGGTGGACCAAAAGGAGAAAGGTCTGGTGACATCAGCGAGTCAGAGTCCATAGCTTTCTGGGTGGCAACCTGGTGGAAGAGGTACAGTAAACACAGCAACCTTTAAAACTACAATACTGTTGTTAGAAATGTTTGAATGACTAATGTATTAATACATTTTCATAGATGAATGAAGGACTGAAGGTAGAACAGGAGGCAGATGGAGCTGATATCCTCCAGTATTTCACTTTGTTTTACTGTCATTCTGCTATGGAGCACCAAAACTGCCAAAATCAAAAATGATTCATTCATTCATGTGACTCTTAAAAGAGCTCAATTACATATATTAATTAATATTATTATTAATAATGACTTAAATTAAAATTTGCTCTCAATTGTCTGATTATTTGTATTGATTTCCTCATTTTTTATTTTACTTTTCATTTGTTTTATTAATTCCCTCTTTTAACATGTATTAATAAAAAAAATTTATTCTATTCTATTATTTGCCCTTAAAACTATTCCCTATTTATTTAAACAATTTGTTGGTATTATTATTATTATTATTATTATTATTGCAAAAAGCAAAAAAGGACATAACATTTTCTGATTCATTAAGCAAATGAGCAGATTGTCTTTAAAAGTGTGCCCAGTGAGAACCGCATATTTAAATAAGTTAAAAATAAATATTGGAAAATTAAATAGAAAGTAAATTTAAGACAAAGTAAAACAGTAAAGTCAATTCATGCCACATTTTATATTTGACCCTATATGTGTTATTTTGGCAGTTTTCAACCTCCATAATTCTTACACTGTACTAGTATGCTTAAAAAAAAAACAAAAAAACAAACAAACATTATGAGAAGAGCCACGTTTAAGACCTAACACCACTGGGATCAGGGTCAGGACAGGAACCACTTTGGCCCACAGCGGCCCACCCCGAGCATCGGCCTACCCCAAGCATCAGCTTATCAGATACCTGCTGCTCTTTCAGCCTCTCCATGGCCTGCTGGAACTCCCGCTCTTTCTGGCAGGCCTCAGCTATGGTGGCCTGGTTCTGCTCCTCGTATGCCATGGCGACCACAGCCAAGATGAGGTTGATCAGGTAGAAGGAGCCCAGGAAAATCACCACCACGAAAAACACCATGTAGGTCTTACCGGCTGACCGCAGTGTCTGGAGGTAAAAAAGAAAAAGCACAATACTGAGTGTCCTGATGAAACAGAAATACACAACAGTCTCACACAGTTGGTGAAGCAGTCAAATTAGTGAAGCTGCCGTCAGGATTCAGAGGCGTTGTGGTCTCTTTAGTGACTGAAAGGAAACAGGAACAGGCTTTTTAATGATGTAGCTGAGTGAGGCCCAGTAAGCAGTCAAAGGGGGCTCAGTGAAAATGACCTCCTGCCTCCATGAACATGCATCAGTAGATGCAGCTGGCCACAGGGTTACCAGTGATACAACAGAGCATAAATATATCTTCTGATTACAGCACTAATGTGTTTGAATGGATAAATAAACCACCGTGCTCACTGCATGAAGTAGGATTTACTGTTATTGATAGTGATGGACTGAAGAAAACAAAACAGAGTCAGATCTCTATAGTTTCTGCCCACGGTTACATGAGATCACAACTGCAGGGAGGCCAATCACATTTCTGGTAGGAGACGGTGTGACCCCAGGCCCTGAATTAAGGGTCTGACACCAAATGTGATGTCAGGAAGAGAACTAATTACACCCTGGAAGAAGAAGAGGCTCTATAAGAGTAAATCACACCCAAAATAATCAGATTCTTGCGTTTTCTGTGACTTTGATGGAGCGACGCTCCTGCTGGTTACCTGGTGGTAGAGGTTCTCCCAGTAGTCTTGTGTCATGAGACGAAACAAGGACAGGAAGGCCCACCCAAAGGTGTCGAAGCTGGTGTAGCCGTAGTTGGGGTTTCTTCCTGCCTTCAGACACACAAACCCATCTGGACACTTTCTGCAACGCCAACACAGAATTATAATGTGACCCAGAATTTTTCACTTGTTACCAGCACACATTTTTATACATTTCTGTTGATGCTCAGGATTTGGTTCTGAGGATTTTGAAGATGCCAATCATGATGTGATCAGGGGGTGGGTGGTTATGTAACTGTAACTACCGTTTCTCTGAAACGTGTGATTTTGGGAAATCTAACACCACTGGTTTGTGCAGAAACGAGGTGTAGGGACATTTTGAAAGCTGAGACACTTCAGAGGACTCAAAAACACCGTCTGTCTGTCTCTCTGTCCATCCTTCCCACTCCGTGTCCTCATCAGGGTTTACGACCGAAGGCTCGTTATGGTCGTACGAGTGGGATAGTGCCGGGAAGGTATACATCATAATTGATATTCCACATTCATATCCCATCACACATGGTCACATCTAAACCTCTGCTGCACAGCAGTCCCACAGGTGGTGTGCTGCTCAGTGGAGGGAAGGCAGCTGCTGCTGCCAACAACAGCTTACAGGGACAGAGACACTGAGAATAAAAAGCAATGATAAGGAAGGAAAAGGTCAGAGGGACAGGAACCTTATTCTTTCATAGGACTGATGATTAAATGAGCCACCCTGGAAGCCTCTTATGCAAAACTCAGAAAACAGCTATTCATTCAGAGTTCAGGTACAAATGACTCAGCTGTGATTCAGAACTAAATGTTGGAGGCACGTTTGTGCCTTTATGATGCAGTCAAACACAACAGCTTAGAGATCCGGCAGAAGAAGCCATCTCCCCGGTTCCCTGTCAGCCAATTGGATTGGTCCCCAGGCTTTGAAATAAAAGTTTATGATACTTCTGTTTGTGTAGGTATCTGACTACCCTGTGAGGGATTTGAGATCTCATCACCCTCCTAGAATAATGGCCTTAAACTCTGAAAACACAAAAAAACTGAACCAAGTATTGAAAATGATGATTTTCATTAAAAATTATTTTTGGAGGGTGACGATATGCAAAAACTGACAGCACAGCCTAATGGGTTCACACTTATGATTCTTCAAGCATAAATTCAGTGGTCAAAAATAAAATGCTAACATTTGGCCACAAACAAACTACCCCATCAGCTTCTCCACCACTAAACTCCCATGGTCTTTGTGGGGATGTCAAATGTCCCTATCTGTGGTCTCATTTAGCCTGAAGTGTCTGAGTTGAAGGAAACTGGCTTTTTTTTTTAGGTCCTTGAAGATGTTTCAACTATCAGCCAGACCTGAGACCCCTCCACACTCGAGTCAACCTTCATTTCAGAACATAAAAGCAGCCAATTTACTTATGTATTTTATGTTATAAATATGTATTAGTCATCTAAACAATAACTCATTCAAAATGATGCCTTTGCTGTCACCTTATTTTATCAGTTTAAATCTCAGTCATTGATCTCGTCACCACACTGTTGTCTTCAGGACCCTTAATGTTACACGCACAGGTAAATCGTGTCCTCTGCTGACTGTTGTCCCCTCCCACCCTCTTGTGCACCAGTATAAATGCCTTTCAGGGGTTCAGGGTTGGCTGGTAAGCCCACTGTAAACCATCACCACAGCAAACCCTCAGAAACAGGACTGAGAGTCTGCAGTGCCTGATCTCATCCATCTAGTTTCTCCCACTTATCCCAGGCAGCTTACAGCAGCTGTTTGATTGGCCGCATTCAAAAACACAATAAAGAAATAAATAAATAAAGGAGCCACTTTCAGCGGCTCCCTCATTCTCAAAGGGTCAGCAGAGCAGGTGCTGTCACACAACCCCAAAGGAGCTCTGCTTCCTCCTGGGATCAATCCGGGGCTCTTATAATAATAATAATAAATCATTTCCATTCTGGATTGAATTACCTGGGTCCATCAGTGCAATGAAATATGTGGGTGCTTTGGAGTTCAGATGCTGAATTATAGTCATGCAGCATTAGAGTGAAACAGTCCTGTGCAAATGTTCAACAATAAGAGCATAAATTCCCCCAAAATGCTCCAAATAATTCAATGATTATAATTTTTTAACCAAAAAAACAAACTGTAGTGAGAAGTTGTTCCACCTGTGGGTTTGTTACCTGTTACAGAAATGGAGGAGTTATGATGCATGAAGGAGAGCGTCACGAACAAACCTCTGATTCACAGAGGAGCTTCAAGCTGAGTCAGAGAATACACTATCTGGGGATTCAAACCAGCAACCCTGTGGTCACAAGCCCACTGTGGCGGCCGGGCCTGGCTGGCACCGCCCCCGCTGGGATGGCGTGGTCCCAATCGGACGGCTGCCACCACAGCAGCAGCAGCTGCACTGACTCATCACTGACCGCCGCCTGTCTGCGAGCTTTACTACAAGCGTTTGGTGAGAGCTGAGAATTCATTACGGACACATGTAAATAAACCATCCAGTTATATAAGTTTTACATAATGCAGCTGCAGTTACTGTCTTTGTACAATTATGCATCATAAAAAAAGACCCCGTACTTACCGGAAACTAATGCATTTCAATATGATCGCCAATAATAACATTTCAGTTTATTTGCTGTGAGTTTGCAGGAAAAACTAGTCAAAGCTAAAACGTCAGAAAATGTGCTTTATAAAAAGGTAATTATGGCAAAATTAATGAAGCATTAGCATTTAACGCAGGAGCTACAAGGTCCTAAATATTTACACAATCCAGCGTGACTCATCACACTCCAGTGAACACGTGCTGTACTGTATATGAGTGGCTGCAAGTGTCAGTAATTATTACAGGCTGCACCACTGACACACTATTTTCAATAACAGCAGCTAATTTTACATTTGGCCTTTGATAACTTAGAACACTGGCACCTGTATGGCACACATTAATAATACGCTACATACATGATATTTACTTACATGTAAATATTTACATTTCATACACCTGACTGCAAAACTCTGAAACATAAAGTGGATTCAGCTCTGAGACATCAGCAGCCTCCACTCATTGAAATTTCTTAGAAACTTATCCACAGGTTCAGCTGATGGATGTGATGACGTACACCTTCATAAACATCATCCATGAACATTTTTAATACCAATCATTACATTTAAATTCATTCAGATTTACCTGGAGAAATTCCAGGGAAAGATTCACTTCTTAAGGGGATGAATGTCAGGTCCAAGCTGAGTTTCCTAAAACATTATATCTTAAGGGTGAAGGTCGAGCTCTTTCCTCTAGAATTGTTTTTGGGGAGTCATTAAATCTCCATCATCTTGAAAACAACTTGCGCTGTTAGAGTAAATATCTGTTCCAGCGGCTCCATGAATGTGGACTCAGGTTAACAGATCAATGGGCGCTCCGCAGATATTTACATGTCTGATCTCTGACCGCAGATTCTGCAGATGAGGGACGAACACTTTATTTACACATCCTCACACATATTCAAAGCTCAGCATGGAAAAACAAAATTGTTTTTCAGCTCCCTTCGATGCGATATTCCCCTGGTATGACACCATGTATCAAATAAAAATGAACCTTTTTAGAAAGAACAAGTTAATATTATCTCCAGAACCTGTCATGGCACTGTGTCTCATTTTGTCAATATGAATTTCTGAAATATTCATATTTATGTATGGCAGCCAAAGATTATTTTGGAAGCAGAGCAAGAAGTTTGAATCCATTTTGTGCTCCCTCACAGTGCAGAAAAAAAGGTGCTGCACAGCACATCCTTATTTTTGCCACTTCCAGCATCAGTCACTCATTAGCCTGAGCTGAGCCATATTCATAGAGCCTTATTATTACATATTTACCCTGAAACATGGACCAAGCTTGAGTAGTTTTCCAGATAGTGGAATTTAAAAACTCGTTAAACCACCCTTACCTGCATCCAGTAAATTATTTTTATTTTTGAGAGAAAACTACTGACAACAAGGACCTGGAATTTTGCACAGTTCCTGTTAAGAAGTGGTTTTTTCCCACTGGGATTTTTGCATGCATATCTGAGATGGTCATTCAATAGAATGGCCCAAATCTAACAGAGTTTTCGAGCTTAAATCAAACCAAACTGAAAACAAACTTCAAAGTTAAAAAAAAAGACACACAAACATACACAAATATGAAACTGCATGAATCCTAAGTGACAGCATTGGAGGCTGCGCCACCTCAACCACCTAATAATGCACACTTTGAGTCTACAGCATCTATAGGAGGAAAATCGCTTTTCCTTTGGAACCAGCACCAGGACATTTATCATCAAGGTGACCTGTTTCTTCTTTGTGTAGGACTGGACAGCAATGACACATATTCAGATGATTGTTTCTGAATGACAGACAGTGGGGAAGGTGGGCTCACCTTAAATCCTGATTAGGGAAAAATTCAGTCCAACCAGTGTTAAAGGTATTTCGACAGGATATGATGGAAACTACCACAAAGAAATATTTAAATATTTACACCTGTGTAAAATCCTGATTGAGAAAAATGTGAGGCAGCACGTGCAATTCCCAGTAAAAGAAGGAGGAATCTGTACAGCTGCATTTCAGCCAGTGTGTCCCAGACTGTGCTACTAACAAACAAACACACACACACACACACACACACACACACACACACACACACACACACACACACACACACACACACAAAATGTCATAGTTTGCATGGTTGTTGATCCTCCATCCTCCAAGCCTGTTGGGCTGAGCAGTCCACCATGCCCCTTTGGGGTGAAGTGCCTGACTTCTGCTCTTCAGCAAGACCACCTGTGTGTCATTGCCTCATCAGTCACTGTATATGTTGTGACTTATGTATGTTGTTAAAGTTGTTAAAGTTGAAGAAATTCAACTTGCCATCAAGGACCATGGTGCAGTTCTATACTGCCATCATTGAGTCCATCCTCACCTCCTCCATCACTGTGTGGTACACTGGAGCCACCACTAGGGACAAACAGAGACTACAGCGCGTTGTGCACTCTGCTGAGAAGGTGATTGGCTGTAACCTCCCATCTCTCCAGGACCTGTACACCTCCAGGACACTGGGGCGTGCAGGTCGGATCACAGCCGACCACTCTCACCCTGGGCACAGACTTTTTGACCCTCTCCCCTCAGGCAGGAGGCTACGGTCCATACGGACCAGAACCTCCCGCCATAAGAACAGTTTCTTCCCCTCTGCTGTTGGACTCATGAACAATTACCCTAAGACTGTTACCACCACCCTCCACAAACGCTGATGACCCTATGTCTATGCACCTGTCTGATTGCACTGATGTACATATTAGTGGAATATAGTTTACATTCTTTTATCTTTTAATTAGTCTCTGCACTGTATATTTTGTAATTTTGTAATATTGTGTTATAGTTATAGCTCTAATATCTCTGTATATTTGCAATTTGTATGCTTGTATATTGTCTTATAGTTTTTATACTTATTTGTTTTTTTTTTCTGTAAGCACGAAGTACCGCAGCAATTTCCTAATGCTGTGAACCTGTTCACCCATATGGCAATAAAAACCTTCTGATTCTGATTCTGATTAAGTATTATTTACTTAATTATTAATATTCACTGAATTTAACATGATTGTACATAATTACACAGGGTAAAGTGAAATGTATTTAAGTGTCAAGTATAATTTATATTGAAAAAAGGAAGAGTTTTATTTTGAAGAGTTCCTAACAGGATCGGGTTTTGCCTTTGTCATTATCTTGTCATCTGTTGTTTGGTGTTGCTAGGATACAATCGACAGTTCTGTGGACAGTGGTTACCTTGCTTGTTAAAAAAAATCTGAACTTTAACCATTCAGAAAAAGACATCGGAGCCCCCGTCATGATTGCAGAAGCCTTCACTACGTAAGAGTATAAAGACACCAGCTCCTACAACCACTCTCTGCCCGATTGTCTCCCAAGCGTTGTAATCAGGCTGACCCTCGGCTCCTTGTGGTAACCTTGATTCCCTGTGTTCATTGTTGTTTCCTGTGTTCTCAGAATTTCCTCGCTGTCTGAAGAACTCTCAGCCACTCTTGCTAATCTCCTTTCCCGTAAGCTGGATCTCCATCTCTGGACCCTTGCTGGAAACCTTTGCTTACCTGTCGCTTACCTGCTCACCCTCCAACAGTAAATCTCTCCTGGACACAACCTGTGCATTGCTACTTCTCCCTGGACATCTTTTCATGGAACACAGGTAAACTTACCTGCATACTACATGAGGCTGTATAAGAAAGGAAGCTGGACTGTTGGACTAACTTCTATCTCATCTCCTTCTCAGTGGACACCTGCTTACCTGGCTCAGAAAGAACCCCTAGTCTTCCCATGCCCCATGGTTACCCCCTGAACCCTTCAAGTAAAATAAAACTACTTAAAATAACCTTTTGTGTTTGTGGTGCTGCATTTGGGTCCAAAAGATTAACTATTGGCCATCCGGCTATCATACATACAGATCAGAAGTGGACTTGAAGAAGTTCCTTTACCTAAAATGTTTTTCTGCTCTCAGTGTGGAGAACATGCAGACTACACTAAATAAGAGCCCCAGCTGGTCAGTGGATTTGAACCAAGGACAGCCCTGCTACGTGTCATGAACCCGGGTCCGTCAAACCAGAGTTTTTGGTTGAACTTTGGTTTGAGTTTTGTTTTCCCTTGTGGCTCTTTTGTTTCATTCTCTGGTTTGCTGTGTTCCAGGTTGTGTTTTGGTTTCTTGTTCCCCAGTGTTTTCTGGTGTGTGGTGTCTAGTCTGTGTCTTTGTCTCTTTGTTGTACTTCCTGTTTTATTTTGATGGTCTTATTGTCCCTGTGTGTTGTGTTCAAGTTTTGCTAGTGAGTGGATGTCTGGCTCCTGTCCAGCCCTGCCTTCTGTTCTGCATTTTCGCAAATAAAGCTGAGTTCAAGTTTTACTTCCACCTTGGATGTCCTGCATTTGGGTCCTCTGCCTTGCCTGCCAGAGAAATACATGAGAAAAATGAGGAAACAGTGCTAACTACCAGACCACTGTTCCACTGTGCCACATGACTTTTCTCTGGGTCCTCCAACTTCCTCCAATAACCTGGGCTCAACCTTCAGTTTCATTTATTCTTTAAAGAGCAGCCGAAGCCTCTGTAGCCTAGTCTAACTGTAATATTCTTATAGAAAGAGGAATACATTAGTGCACAGAGACTGCTGTCTGTGCAAAGTAAAGCTAAATCTGACACAGAGACAGGAGATAAATACAGAGAAAGGACCAATTTAACTCAGGAGACTGAGATGAGACGAGACTGAAGGGGGAGACTGAAGCAGGCAGGAAACTGAGGGCACAGAAAACAGACTAATACTTGTACTAACGCCCAGGACCATGATACAAGTACTGTACTAACGCCCAGGACCATGATACAAGTACTGTACTAACGCCCAGGACCATGATACAAGTACTGTACTAACGCCCAGGACCATGATACAAGTACTGTACTAACGCCCAGGACCATGATACAAGTACTGTACTAACGAGGAAAATTTATTCAAAGCTAAATGGCAAATAAATACTACAGAGGCAAGCAGCAGCATCACGCTTCAGTTTATAGTAACACAAATCTATTTAAGTGGCTTCAGTGCAATGCAAGAGGTGACAAAGCAGGAGCGGTCACTGTGGTATTAAAGAGGTGAGCTGCTTGTCTGAGCATCACGGTGGCTCTCAGGTGCTAACAGGTGTCAGCTGTGGAGTACAGTAACATGATAACAGACCTGCGTGGGGCTGCTGATACAAACATTACCGTAATAGCGATCAATGCTGACTAAATGAAACAAGCACATGGCGATGACGCGCACGCTACAAAAACTAACATCTAATTTGATACTACAGACACTGTACACAAACACATACACACACACACACGCACGCATCATATGACTAAACAGTCATGTAAAACCAGTCATGATGCCACTCTGAATGACACCAACAGTGAGCGAGGCCACTGAGTCTACCACACACACACACACACACACACACACACACACACAGTGAATGTGATGTGTGTCATTCATCCACTTCCATCCATCTATCTCATGGCAAGGGAGTCAACATGGTGGCATGTGAGTGGGGAGAGTGGATGTGAAGTGTGTATGATGGACTGACTGTGTGTGTGTGTGTGCGCGCGTGTGTGTGTGTGTGTGTGTGTGTGTGTGTGTGTGTGCGTTTAAGGGGCTTGAGGACATAAAAAGTGTGTGTGAGAGGTTTGGAAAAAGCAGGCAGGAGGTTCTGCGTGGTGCACAGACTCTCTCTGCGTGTGTGTGTGTGTGTGTGTGTGTGTGTGTGTGTGAGGTGTCAGAGTGTGAGAGCTGGCAGTTATCTCTCACACACACCTCTGTCTGTGTTAATGGAGGTACGCCACTTCAGAACCCCCCCCCCAAACTCACACCAAAGGGAGCCCCCCCTTAGCCCATCACTTTACACACCTACATCACTGACACACACACACACACTGACAGTCTGCTGTTGCGGCAACTCAAAGATTCAAATGGGCCAAACTTAGTTTCAGTTTGAGAACTGATCTTCATTTGGAGAATATTTCAAAAGCAACTGAGAAATATGGTTCTATTCTTCAGAGTACTCCGAGTACTCTGAGCTTCTACAGCAGCATTTTTTCGTATCTTTTAGACCTGACACACCACCATCCTTTAACGTCTGTGGCTCATAAACAGTGTTTCAGATTGTGTACTTAGACTTGTTAGTACATAAGTGCATTTACACTCACAGGTATGGCTACAGGAAGTGTAGTACAAGTACCTGGCAGGGGTATGTCCAGGAGACTTTTTATGTAGGTTGTAAGTCATAATCCTGCTAAAATAGCTAATATTTCACAGGTTTTATATTCAGATCCATTTACAGTGGCTTTTACAGAATACATGATATTACTGGATTATAATTATTAATTTATTGATGTGTATCTTTTTTCATGTTGCAGCTAATACAGATTTTAATTACTTATATATTGCTCAATAGTTTGAGCTATAATGATGCAATTAATTTGCATAATGATAAGTAACTAAAGCTTTAAAATTAAAAGTATGGAGTACAATAATAAAGCAGTACAGAAGTACTTAAATAAATACAATTACATTAAGTAAAGTACCCAAGTAAAAGTTACTCTGCGCTCTCATCAAATGGCATTGGAGATTGTAAGATTCACAGTTCTCTAGTCCAGTGTGAGAAAGCTGAACGTGGATGATGGACATGTTGAACCCTCAATGGCCACCATCTTAATTATGAAATGGAAGGGGAGGGTCCACAAGGAGGGCGGGGACACAGCGGCAGGTTTGTGGTAATATTATAACAGATGAAGTGGTACACACCGTTAGTCTGCTCGTTAACCTGCTCGTTAGCCTACTTGTTAACCTGCTCGTTAGCCAGCTCATTAGCCAGCTGTGTAACAGGCTTGGCAGCTGTTTCCACTGATGATATTTAACAGATAAATGTGATTGTGATTTCCAGTAAGTGCACATTGTGCCAGGGTCACTGACAGCTACTCAAATATCCTGCACTGTGCAAGTATGTTAGTGTGCATAAGGTATTAATGCAAGGATCCAATTTGAGACTAACTGAAAAACTCCATGTATGAACCCACTGCACCATGCAAATATAATAATATAAAAGGCTGCAAAGAGCCATCCTCGAATTACTGCTTACAATCCTTCTTTCCTTTTATGAAAATGATGTTTGGGCTGCTGGGCTGCTGTGCAGTTCATCAATAGATGGTTGTGGAATGAACTGCATTATGCATTCTTATACAAATCTGGATTTCATGTTGCATTTATTAACCCTTTTTGACCTACAATAGAACAAGTCCGCCAGACCATATCTTTACATTTTTACATGCTGTAGTGCCATTTTTTGGAATATTTCAATTTTCTATACATCAATAAAATCTTTATAATCTAAATTTTCAAAATATGTATGAAAGAAATCCATAGTACCTACAGAAATCAGCTAAAAAGTGCAATAACTCACAAATAAATTGAAAATCGTTTTTTATTTTTACATATTTTTCTAGATACAGAAAATCCATAGCTGTATCCTTCAAAATTGTTAATGAGAAAAAGATGCACAGAGGCCTTTCAAACCACAGGAAAAAATTTGAGTCTGTTCATAGCTTTATTTGTAAGATACACTCATTTTATAAACTGTAGGAAAAAATTTAAAAAATGAATACTGTGCAGAATTTGCAAAAAGACAGCATGTGCATCAAAATAAACTACTTTCAATAGTGTAATCAAAGTTCTAAGTGTCTCTGGAACGTATACAGGAAGGTATAAAGTCAAACACACAGTGTTTTCTGCCTTGCCAGGCCTAAGAGAATAAAACTACGTTTCCAGGCAAGAATATGAGCGATTCGTGGGAAAATGACCTCACTTCCTGTTGCTGCAGGTAGTGGCTTGCATGAAATCATGTGATAGTTCATGTGACAACGTGATGACGGACAGTCCAATGTAGGACGTGCTGTTAGCAGCTAATGAAAACAATGACCGCAAGGATTATAATGTTTTGTTGTTTGCGCTTTATATGCGATTTTACACGATTTCTGCGAACCCGTTGGAGGAAGGATATAGCGCTCTGGGGACATTTATTTGGTTGCAGTTCTAGCGTCATTAAAAAATGTGCATGTAAATGAGGAGCCGGCCCAAAGAAGTTAATAGATGGACTCGGCATTCTAACTGTGAAAGGTTTTTTGCCTGAAATAAGAGCTCTGTGGGGTCCTGGGTGTCCATACAGATGGTGGGTGAACTCTTAATGCTGCCTTCCTTGCAAACAGACTGCGACCCTGCATGTATACAAAACGTAATTATTACTAAATTAAGATGTTTCTCTGCACAGACACTCACTGAATAATAAATTGTTCCCTGGTTTCATAGCAACTGTTGTTTTATTCTATAGTTACAAAATTGTGATTGTGACCTTTTCCTAAATGAGCTGCACTCATATGAAACCACTGAGATGAGCACAGAAAGTAAAAAAGGATGCCATTAGTGCACCAAAGCCATGAAATGCATTCAACTGGTGAATTTTATATAGCCGACATTACTGAAGCTGCTTCAGCCTGCCTGCAGCTGCTGCTGCAGCATCTGTAAGCCACTTTGCAACCCACCTCCACCCCAGCTCCTCCTCATTATGTGGTTTCATATCTCTCGTCTCTGTTCTGGCTATGCTTTGCATGTGTGCACATGGAAGGCCAGGAAGGTCCCAGATTAGAGCCATGACACTAAAATATCCATTTCTGCAGGTGGAAATAACAAGACTGTTTGAGTATAACAGCCTGAAGTCTCTCACATCACATGAATAAAAAAGAATGTCATTAATAGCAAGATGTTAGCTGAGAGCTCAGCTTTTCAGGGACTTTAAAGTGCATTCACCACACACAAGAGTCCTCACATCAATACACAAAACCAGAGGGGGGGGGTGGACAGACTGATGACAGACTGAGGTGGGTTGTCTGTGAATAAGGTAACAGACTGACACACTTATTCAAAGACAAACAAGCGTGCATGCTGGGGCTGTTCTGGGAGATATCCTGGGGATTTGTGTGGGTGTGTTCACTTCATGTCCCCCTGCCATTCCATTCTGTTCCCTATGACCTCCAACACACACACACACACACGCACACACACACACCTCTAATTATAACACTCAGGTAAACTCGAGTCCAGGAGGAAGAGAGTACTTAGCATTGCTATAGCAACCGTATCCTAGTTCTGGTTGCCGAGGGAGACTGTTTGTGCCACCTCTGTTGGGAGACAGAAAGATCGTTCGTGTGCATGTGTGTGTGTGTGTGTGTGTGTGTGTGTGTGTGTGTGTGTGTGTACATTTCATGATCCTGCCATGATCAAACCTCGGTAACATGCTGGAACTTCCCTTCAGTCTGAGTGTCTCATTAAGTAACTGCATGATAAATAAATTATTAATATTCATAATTTTAATTAATGAACTCATCCAGGGAATAAGATCACATGACATGCAGTGACATTACAGCAATGTTTTAGGCTTGAATCTATCAAAATCCAATGAAAATATCTCACCCACTACAATCTAATCTGTTTAATACAAGATAAACCAATAAACCAAGAAAATGATACACATCACAAATTTCATTAATATTTATATCAGTGTCCAACTTAAGTACCGCTCCATGTTTTCAGTTGAACATTAATAAAACTGAGAACTCATCAGAAACTGTTCACAGAGTCATTAAATGAGCTGAGGACAAAGTATGACGTCATCGTGATAGCAACCATGGGTTTTGGAATCTGTGCTGTTTAAAGCCTGAAATGCACCTGCAGATGTGGGAGATATGCTGCATGCATGCACCCCCTCAACATCATGAAGGTCTGCTTCCTGATCATTGTGAACCATTCCACAGCCAATGCTGACTTAGAAACGCTGTCATTGATGCTGGAACGACCTCCTGAGTGACAGCAGACTTCAGCTGTGGCTTCTTAAATTGCAGCTGAAACTTTTTTCTGAAGCTGTGAGTGTGTGGACAGAGGGATGTTTATTGGTGTGTTCCTGAATCTTTTCAGCATCTTATTGGAAAGCACTTTGGTTTTGAATGTGCTATGTAAATATCACATTACACTCTGCATGTATACTCTTAGGCTGGAATTATGCTTCTGCATGGGGTCTTTTCTTGGTGTAACCTGATCTGCACCTCCCAGGGTTATTATAGTTACCGTATTTTTCGGACTATACGTCGCTCCGGAGTATAGGTCGCACCAGCCAAAAAATGCATAATAAAGAAGAAAAAAACATATATAGGTCGCACTGGACTATAAGTCGCACTTTTTTTTTGGGGGGGGGGGGGGGGGGTTGATATAATCCGAGACCCAGAGCAGAAATTCCATCTTGAACGGCAATTTAAAATAATAATGGATTAAAGAACAGGACAAACACGGTTATGCCTACGTTACGCTAACGTAACACATTCAGCTACATGACGCACAACGAACACGTGTTCGGTATGTTAACGTAACATTAAGTTATTCAGATAACCATAGCATAAAGAACATGCTAACAAGTTAACCAAACCATCAATCCTTTGAATTCTTCATCCTCGGTGTCACTTCTAAACAACTCCGTACACTCTGTAGACGAAGCACCGCTTCCTCTTCTGTGTCGCGTTAGTCAGACTCGTCGTCAGCTGCAGTTCCAATTATTCCAGCCTTTCTGAATCCCAACAGGATGGTTTGGTTGTCACTGAAGCCCATGTTTTCTTGATCCATCCAATGACTTCCAGGAAAGTTGGGTGGCGCATTCTCCCAGTTGCCGTTAAGCTGTGCTCTCCAGCCATCATCCACTGCGCCCACAGGTTACGCAAGACTGCCTTAAAGCTGCAGTTCATGGAGATGTCAAGTGGCTGGAGTATTTTGGTTCATGTGTTATAAATGTCACATATACGTCGCTCCGGAGTATAGGTCGCACCCCCAGCCAAACTATGAAAAAAAGTGCGACTTATACTCCGGAAAATACGGTAATGAAAACGAACGAAATAACGAAAACTGAAATTGAAAAAACATTGTCGTTAACTGAAATAAATAAAAACTAAAATTAAAAAGAAAAAACGATAACTAACTAAAACTGTATTGTGAGTTTAAAAAACTAAAACTAACTAAAATCGTAGATAAAACGACCTTCTTCTTGTTTGTCATTTGATTTCAAAGCCTTGTGGACTGATCATTTTCCGCTCTCCGAGTTGACTCTGGGTGTGCCGTTGGGCAGCTGTGTGCCTGCCTGCTGCGCTCACCAAGCTGGTCCGCAAAGTAATGGCAGCGGTCTGCAGAGAAAGCGGCAGAGTCCCGTATGGAGTTTCTTTGAGTCCGATAATACAGATAGAAGCGTGTCTTGTTGTGAATGATGAAAAATGTATGGAACACGTCTCAGTGAGGAAAAAACAGCAACGTCAAAGTCCACCTGAGAAGCGCACACAAGGCAGCTACGGAAACCGCTCTGAACCGACATGATCTGGGGTTCACCACCGAAGAAATGTGACTACTCGTCGGGTCCACTCAGCTGCAACGTTGTGATGAACCTGTTCCGTCCTTGTGCCTTTCCGGCCACTTTATCAGTGAGAGAATAACAATCAGGAACAATCAAGATAAGGAATTGAGGGAATGAAGAAAGTGAAAACACGGGAACAAATATGTTTGCAGCCAAAAAACTGAGCACAAACAGCGAGGACCAAAAGAAGTCCCAGCCTGCACTGCATATAAAACACCAGCACACGACCGTAAGGTAATGAACACACACAATCCAGCTACACAAGCAGAAATGCGACATGAGGTCGGCCACATATCGAGCATCTAACCAAGCTAGCTCCAAAACAGAAGCTGTTGTTAATCTGCTGCACTGATGCTGAACTTTATTGTAGTTTATTGTAGAATTTATTGAGTTTGGAGTTCATGTTTTTCTTTGTTTCTCCCTGTTGATGTTCATGTGTTTCCTTAATATTATACACATTTAGCCTGTAGTGCTGCTGTCTGTTAACAGTTGGTTGCTGAATATATTTCTTTAAACGGGATCTTTATTTGCGTTTTTATTACACAAGAGTTACTCTTGTACCTAGAATCTTGCACCTGACAAAGTATGAAAAACTAAAACTAATACTGAAACTAGCCAGCCAAGCCAAGCCAATTTTATTTATAAAGCACTTTAAAAACAGCAAGCATTGACCAAAGTGCTGAACAAGGAAAACAAGACAACAATACACAAGGGAAGTTCAGATAAAAATAAATAAATAAATAAATTAAAATAACATAGGATAAAAGCAACAATAACATACATAGCTTATCATGAATCAAATAATAAAACAGTATAAAATAACTAGGTAAAATAAAATACAAAATAAACACGCAACAACTAAAATCAGCATCTCAAATCTGGTCAAAAGCCAGGTGAAATAAGTGGGTCTTAAGAGAGGTTTTAAAAATTGTCAGTGAAGAGGCCTGTCTAATATGCAATGGGAGCGAGTTCCATAGTTTAGGGGCTACCACTGCAAAGGCTCTGTCCCCCCTAAGCTTCCGCTTAGTCCTCAGCACGTCCAAGAGCAGTTTATCAGCTGATCTGAGCGAGCAGGAAGGGGAGTGTAGATGCAGTAACTCAGAGAGGCACGATGGGGCGAGGCCATTTAAAGACTTAAAAGCAAATAAAAGGATTTTAAAATGAACTCTAAAATAAACAGGCAACCATGAAGATAAAACAGGGGTAATAGCTGACGTGTTTCAGTCAAAAGCCGTGCGGCAGCGTTCTGGACCAGCTGAAGACGAGCCAATGAGGACTGGTTTACGCCAATATACAAAGAGTTACAGTAATCCAGCCGGGACGTAACAAAGGCGTGGATTACTGCTTGAAAATTATTTTTCGACAAGATGGTTTTAATCTTGGCGAGCTGTCTCAGGTGAAAGAAACTGGATTTCACCACAGCAGTAATCTGACCCTCCAACCTAAGACTCTCATCCATCTTAACTCCCAGATTTGTGACCATGGGTTTTACATACTGGGATAGAGGACCCAGATCCACAGAAGTTGGCACCCCAGTGACGCCCGAACCAAAAGCGATCGCCTCCATCTTATTTTCATTAAAATGCAGGAACTTCAAAGCCAACCAAGCTTTGACTTCATCGAGACACTTTGTCAAGGTCTGTATGGAGTTTGCATCGCTATGTTTTAGGGGCATGTAAATCTGGGTATCGTCGGCGTAACAATGGAAAGCAATTTTATGCTTTCTGAAAATAGAACCAAGGGCCAACAAATATAGAGAAAACAGCAATGGTCCAAGAATTGAACCCTGGGGCACCCCACACCACAAAGGAGCACAGGAAGATTTAAAATCATTTAAGCAGACAGTAAAAGTTCTCTGGGTCAAGTAGGACCTAAACCACTCTAGCGCTGTGCCCTGAATACCTATACACTGCTCGAGACGAGATATTAATATATTGTGGTCCACTGTATCAAAAGCAGCTGTCAGATCTAAAAGAAGTAAAATCACACAGTCACCTGCATCTGTGGACAGGAAAATGTCATTAAAAACCCTTAGCATGGCAGACTCAGTGCTATGAAGAGGCTTGAAGCCAGACTGAAAGACCTCAAGGATATCATTTTCGCCTAAAAAGGCTTTCACCTGTGATGGGCCAGCCTGACTGGAATCAGGGGCATAGAATTAGAGACATGTCCCTACAAAACCTTTGAACACAGGATCTGTCAGTATGATTGATTTATTTGGTCTAAATAAACTTGGTCCTATTTCTTCCCAGGATTATTAGCTGTGATAACTGGCATTACCATTCTATTTATTTATTATTTGTTTATAATGTATTTATTTATATTGCAATTTATTTATATATATATTTTTTATATTTTATTTATTTATTCTGTATTTTATTTTCAAGAGATTGTAGACGTGCACTAGATCTCAGGTATTCACTTTTCTTGGCGGGAATGCTGATGCATGTTTTTCCTGGTTATTATGAACAAGTCTATCAGGATCAGGCTGGTCTGATCATCAACCCTGTGTGTCCCTGTGAGTGCTGCTACTCTGGATGGTTTGGATGTTCTAATGATAACACACTGGAGATGACTCTGCTATTGATGTAAAGAGACACACACAAATGCGCACACACACACACATGCAAACACACGCAAGCACACACAAACACACACACACACACACACACACAAACGCATACAAACACACACGCACGCGCACACAGTAATGGCTGTGATCAAAGCACTGGTTCCAGGCCCATCTGTGCTGTGATGCTAACTGCTGCGCGACCCGCCTCTATGGTTTAGCTCCTATTTCAGGAGCTGCTGTGTCACTGATGACAACACAATCAGAGCTGCAGGATTTTCTCAGCCATACTGACCTTAAGTTCAGGTAGACCCTCCAGTGTAGCTCACCTGTCGCAGCAGATGTGCATCAGGAGGTAGATTAAGGTTGTTCTTCTGTTACCAACACTATACAGTATGTCTGATATTGGGTCTGCTTCTGTCTCTGGAGGAAAAACGTGAGATTTATCATCACAATTGCTGCCAGCTTGTTTTCCACGAGTTTGTCTGTTTATCGTCTACGTGAGAAGATCCTAATTCAAGAAGAGACTGCTTGAGTCCACTGGACTATGTGAATAGTAGAGACAACCTAAACTGTACTTTAAAATAATCTAGAAAAAGTTTGATAAAATTAGAATGAACTACCTTAGATTTTGGCTGATCAGATTACAGTAGATTAGAAAAGATTAAATATTCAATTGGATTTTGCTAAATTCTCTCTGTAGCTGACAGATTAGATTACATTAATGTAGTGTAGGCTAGATATGAAGTTGGGGTGTTTCACCTACACAAAGAACTACGGCAGCATCGACATGGTCTTGGTTTAACTCTCGATTGTGTTAATCGGACAAAGGTCATTTTTAGTATGACTACATTCAGCAGGCCTGTGATCGACTCACCATCATGGAAAATGCCAGTATTTATTTCAATGAAGAGCTTTTCATGCCAAAGAGTGTAAAAGCTGCTGAGGAGCGTATCTGCAGGAAAAAAAAAAAAAAAAAGAGTCCTGCACAGCTGAAAGGCAACAAAGGCTATGTAACCTTTTCTGTCTCATTATGTTCAGAAAAACACCACCCAGCTCTACTTAAAGAGTCTTCTGTGTGTCAGATGAGGTTCTACTGTCTTACACTGAATTTCATATGTAGCTTTAGTGATGCATGCAGCTGTAATATCCTGCAGTGTCAGAGTATAATCAGCACTCGTTGTTGAGCCGTCTGTGATCAGTGAAATGTGCTTTCAGTCCATATATCAACATTTTTCATATTCAAGTATCTGAAAGCTGCTGTTTTCAAAATGGCTTCTATGTGGACTTCACTGATATTGACACATTATAAAATGACATTTATTTGCTCTAAAATACATCGATCCATGCATGTTCAACGGCTGATTCAGGTCCAGGTTTCAGGACCTGTGGTCTAAGCAGAGAGGCTGCTCTTGAGCTCCTCTGTGGTGGTTCAAACCAGCCAAGAGACATAATCTGTGCAGCGTGACCTCAGTCTGCCTCTGAGGTCTCTGAACAACCCTCAAAACACAACCCCTAGGATGCATGTAGGAGGCATCTTTGTCAGAGAAGCAACTGAGTCCTCACCCTGTCTCCAAACCTGGACACCCTTCAGAGGAGATGAGATTACAACTCATTGGTGAGGGCAGGAACACATCATAGTGTGTTGTTTAATAAGATCCTTAAAAATACTGTATAATCCTAAAATATGAAAAAATCCTCAGAGAATTCATTCATAATTTCAGTGTGGAGTTTCATTGTATTTAAAGACTGTGACCGTCAGAGAAGAAGGAACCAAACAGGCTGTGAAATTTAAAAGTCTGAAATCCAAATCTTACAAACTTGATGTCACAGAGCAAAGTTAATAAATCATCAGCAGTGGGGTTAAAGGGCAAAAGTCTCAGTCTCCATCCAACCATCCCTCTGTTCTCTGCAGTTCATCCACTGCAAATGTGCCTGCTGTAATACGGGTGTACAATAAAAGAGCTGTTCTCATATTTTGGCTAAAAGTTTCCAGTACAGCTACATTTTTGGGCCAATGAATGCTGGTGTCAAGACATGTCAGTAACAATGAAAAAACAAGAAACCAACAAATATCACCACTGCATCACACCTCAGTCATGTGTTTTCTCCCTAAATCAAAGGATTGAGAATTCCAGTGAAAGCCTCCCAAAACATGACCTTAATCCTCACCTAAGCCTAACTTTCTAATGTTAGACCTAAACCCTCAAACAGGCCAGAAGCACACACCTTTAAAACATTCTGTTACTCTGATGGTTTAACATGATTTTTTTTTTTACTTTTGGTTTCCTGTGACAAATGTCTTGAGTCACTCATTTATGTCATTTCAATGAGTGGTTCTCAAGAAAGTTACAATATGATGTGTTTTGGTGACATCTGTAAATTTTAGCTACAACAATAAGGCAGTGTGAGGAAAGACTTAAACTGGGAATGGTTGGGAAGTTTGAATACCAGGAGCTCAAATATAGTAGCTGTTAAAGGATATATGCACAGTATATTTACACACAAAGCTGAGTAATGAGCTGATAGAGATGCATATGTAAACAGATTTTGTGTATCTCCGTTAACAGTTTGAATATAAAGGTTTAACATGCTGTTATTTGAATGGTGTTTATCCAGCTCTGGTTTCACCAGGGACCCCAACCCTTTACATGTATACTGAAAGAGAAGAGCAGCTTGACAACTGCTCTTGGCTGCTGTGAAATCCCTGTGAAACGAGCTCTCGAGTGGCTCATTACTTAGCTATGTGTGTCGGTATGGGAAGAAGTCGTGTTGGCTTTGATTCAGACACTTGTTGGCGTTCCTCAAGAATACTGCAGAGTGCTAAGTCATGTTCATTTCACCAGCTGTGTCCAAATGATTTATAGCGGCAAGGGATAATGTGACGCTACAGAAATAGAGCCTGAGGGGGCGTCAGGGATGGCGTCTCGGCGGTACGAGGAGCCCACCATGGAAGGAAGCCGTGGGTTTGAGATCAGTGGTGGATCTGCCTGTCAGTCCCACTGTGGATCAATAACTCTCAGTCCAGAGAAACTTGGTAGAACTCACTTCACAGTTCTTCTCTCTGCTTTTCTTCTTTCTTTGCATATGCTTCTCAGACTTGTTTGTTCCTCTCCATTGTTCCTGACCTGCTGTCTTTATCTTTCCTTATTCCTCTCACTTTAAAAGTCTTCCTTTGATTGCCTGCATTTTAATAAAATAAACTGATGTCAAACACATTGTGATGTAATCAGGAAGTAAAGCTGTTAATATCTCAGGTTTGCAAACCCTGCAGTATCAGATGTGAAATTGTTGCTTTAAATGCTGATAATGCTGCAACTGTAATGATGTCCACTGGCAGAAAACAGCTCGACGCTTTTCAGTTACATCAAATAAACACAGGGGGAAACTTCACAGCATCGTTACAGGAAACATGTTTGAAATCTTCAACAATTATCCAAATACAGAGAAGTCAGTGCTTCATAGACGATTACTATGAAGTTACATACTGACTAAACTGTTCCACAGAAGCAGCCCTGCAGCAGCACGTTGACACACCCAGAAGTACCAGTCATACGAGGATGCTATTTGTGGACTTCAGTTCTGGATTTCGCTCCATCACCCCTGCAAACTGGTCAGCAGACTGCAGCCTGGGCTCTGGTTCTTCTTCACAGACTGACCAAAGCAGGTCAGATGACTGCATCCTCATCCACACCTCCAGCTCAACAATTAAGCGTGCTCATGCAACACAGTCTGATGGCCGTTTGCGAAATAGTCACAACTTCTAATCTATTGATTTGTGTTCCTGGAAAAAAATTTCCCACCTTTTTTTTCTATACCCCTGAACATACATTTCCATCCAACTGGTCTCCAGCTGACTGAAATTAAGATTTTCTCCTTTCCATATAATGGAGTGAAAAAGTCCACATATGGAGGTTGGAAGGGTTACTGTGGAGCGAGTCATACACATTTTTACACTTCACTGTCTTTTTTAGGGAATAAAAACTTGGGTTTGGGTTAAAAAAATCATCAGTTGTGACTTTTTACAAAGCTCTGTCTTCTTAGTTGCCAGCTGAAGACTGGACAGTATATGTGCTGCAGAAATGAAACATGCTAGCTATTAAAATACAATAATTATGCTGACTGTCACAAACAAAAAAAAACAAAAACAAAAAAAAAACACAGTTTGTGTCCATGAACCAGGTTGGCTGACAGCACCACTGTAGCATGGCAGAACTAGAACCAGGAGACAGCCTGCAGGTTTAAGAGGAACAATCTGGAGCTTGACATTTCTAAGACAAAGGAAATGAAAAAGATAGAATGCTTCTCCTTTCATATAAACAGACAACCAGTGGAAAACCTGACTGAAGTTTCTTGGACTCTATGTATCAGAAAAGCTGACCTCCAACAAAACATTACTTCCTTAAAAAGATGAAACTGGCCCAGCTCCCATAGGGACTGGTGGTCTATTTCTATGGAAACAGTAAGGATTTTCACCAACACTGGCTCCCAGCTGCATATCTGCTGGAAGGAGGGACCTGCATCATTCCCAGACTTGAACACCATCTATGCCAGCCAAGTAAGGAAGAGTGCCAGCAGTATTTTTAAAGACACTGTGCACCCTGGCCACTACCTGTTCAAGCCACTGCCATCTGACAAATGGTTTGGGACATTTAATGCTCACAACAGCAGATTGAAGAACAGTTTCTTCACCAGAATGTTGCCTCCATCACATTCCTCTCTCCCTCCCTGTCCATTGACTATAATATGATCACAGGAGCCCTCATCTTTGAAAAATGTTACTGAGAAAACATAAAGTCACTTTAAAATATGTTCTGCATTGTATTTATATTCTATTGATGAATTTAGTTTTGACTTTAGTGAAACACATTTCCTTGTACCTCAGTATCTTGACAATAACAATGACTGAGATTCAGATTCTCTTTGTATTTATACTTTTGAAGAATGAGTTTGGGAATTCTCGAATTCTCTGGAAAATATCTGAAATATGAGAAATTGGCACGGGGTGAACCAGTGTTAAAAATATTTCTTGCAGCCAACAAATTAAAGCTCTGATTATCTAAGTTTAAAATTTAGACAGGCATCTTTCAGTGGTGCACACAGGTGACAAAATAAATCAAAAAAAAAAAAGAATAAATGAAGAGAAACACAACAAATGCTTGGTACAATTAAACATTTAACTATTAATGATCTGTGGCAGGTATGAAAATGCTGAGCAGGCCATTAATTCTAAATTTGAGTTTTAATTCTGAGAAACATCATTTCCAAAGGCGCAGATTTTAGATATTGTTACCCCCAGCAACACATTTTATTCTAACAGAGGTTGCTTTCTTTTTAGTTCATAATGCTCAATGACCAATTAAACTTTTGTGACAAACATAATTATCTAGACCACAGATGTACCTAGTGTTGTAATCTAAGTTATGGTGTGGGGTTTTAATCCCAGACAGGCCCCCAAACTGAACATGTTCATGAGCTGGACTTATGTTGGAGAAAAAAGAAAGCCAGTTAGGGTTATGTATCACTCATACACTTGGAGGCTTTCACTAATAAAGTAAAAGGTGCTATTTAGTGTAAAACCTGAAGCAGCAAGGTTTAATTTCCCTAATGGAATCTTCCTAAAGGGATTATTAAAGTTTTATCTAATTTAATCTAATCTAAACCAGTAACATGGTGCTAGAAGGATGGTGCTGGAGCAAAGAGGGAGACAACCAGCTCTTAAACACTCTAGGGAGATTGCCAGGTGCTCCCAATTGGGCTGATTAAGTCCACCTACCAGTTACCTGCAAGACAACACAAGGGGCACAGTGGAAAACAAAGGTCAGGTCTGATCAAAACTGGAGAGTTGTCACAACAGTCTCCTCCTCTCCTCCAGCTGGAAAAGCTAGAAGGAGAAAGGAGAAGCTCCTTTTTTGCTTTCTGCATGATGTGTTTACCAAATCTGCTCAAACATGGCTGAACCATGACACCTCAGACTTGGGCAAAGTGAACGAAGAAAGGACAACCAGATCAGGTCCCAAAAATGCTGTCCAGGGCAGTGTTATTCTTGACAGCAAATTTTGATTTAGTTTTAGTCATAGTCTTTTGACGAAAATGTAATGTAGTTTTAGTCATAATTTAGTCATCTGAATAGTTTTAGTTTTAGTCTAGTTTTAGTCGTATGTAAATGCTTTTTCTTCAGTTCCCTTGAATTAGTCATTATACACACTTACACAAAATTAAACATTTATTAAAAGTTATGCAATATTACTAATAATATTAACATTAATGTTTCACCTGCTTCCCACACACCTGATCATTAACACCACCTTACTGAGAGGGTTTTAGAGCGTTTTAGAGCAGGACACGCTATGAAAAGGTACAGGGCAGTGTTCAGGACTAAGATTAGGAAAGGCTAATCCACCGCTATGTGGTGATTCTCTCTAAACACAAATGCTAAACTGGGAAAAACACTTTACCCTGCACAGAGCCGGCCCGAGGCATAGGCAACATATGCGGCTGCATAGGGCCCCCTGATCACCAGGGGGCCCCCAAGCTTGCCCACATTTGTCGTGAAACTTTTTTGGTTTGTTTTAATTTTTTACAAATGTCAATTTCCTAAAAGAAAGAAGAGACTATTCTGTCTATATTTGTACACTTGTAACAACACTAATTAATCAGTAGGCTACATTCTAATATTTCTGTCTCAGAGTGATGCTGAAAAGCTAATTCATGCATTTATTACTTCTAGGTTGGACTATTGTAATTCATTATTATCAGGCTGTCCTAAAAGCTCCCTGAAAAACCTCCAGCTGATCCAAAATGCTGCAGCTACAGTACTGAAAGGGACTAAAAAGAGAGAGCAGATTTCTCCCATATTGGCTTCTCTTCATTGGCTCATAGTCCCATATCACCCCAATAGAGCACTTCACTCTCAGACTGCTGGCTTACTTGTGGTTCCTAGGATACTTAAGAGTAGAATGGGAGGCAGAGCCTTCAGCTTTCAGGCGCCTCTTCTGTGGAACCAGTTCCCAGTTTGGATTCAGGAGACAGACACCGTCTCTATTTTTAACATTAGGATTACTGTTAGGTTTTCTCTGTAATTATTGTGGGGTCTTTACCTTACAGTATAAAGTGCCTTGAGGTGACTGTTTGTTGTGAGTTGGCACTGTATAAATAAAATTGAACTGAAAAATGTAATTGAAAAGGCTGAAATAGTAATGCATCCTAAATAAAAAATTAATCAACTTTAACCCTCCAGCATTAATAACGGTTAAGTTCAGGGGACAATGAAGTGGTATGAAGGGGGCCCCAAATCAAATCTTGCTTAGGGCCCCTTCAAGGCGGGCTGGCTCTGACCCTGCATGACATTAAAATGCTGACCTTTGCATGGAGATCTGGGTTACTGGTTTGCAGATGTCGTTTAAGATTTGTCGTGTTTTTACCCGAGATAGTCGCCCCACATGGTTTACACATAATTTTGTTTGTCACAACGTCAAAGGACAAATGTGTCCATACATCGGCTCTTCTCTTTCTCCCTGCTGACATTGTTTACATAACTTAGTTCTATCGGAAGTAATGACCAATCACAGGGTAGTTTGGTCTTCCCGGGTTTAGAGCAAATTTGTGCATCTGTGCATTTGATTGGATGCTTTCCTCACTTGTCCCGCCCTTTCACAAAATTAAACAAGTTCTGATTGGATCTCGTCCCTGCCAAGCATTTTTGTCTCGTTTTCATTCGTGGACAAAAGTGTCAATTAATTTTGTTATCGTTTCATCATTTAAGATAGTTTTTATTTAGTTATCGTCTCATTATCGTCATGAAAAAAAGGTTTGTCGACGAAAACTATGACGAAAATATTTCGTCAACGAAATTAACACTGGTCCCATGGCTACAAATTATTCATATGTTTAATCCATTCAGATTATTTAACACCTTACTAAAACACTTTTAAAATTCCATGTTTTAAGGATTTGGTTTGTAAAAATTACAAGTAATAATATACCGGACTTTACTGACCAACAATCTTGGCAGTTGCATTGAAACAACTTGCTGCATTTTTTGTATTTCCTACTGAGAATCATGCCTTTAACAATGAATAACAACGTTTTACCAATCTACTGAACTGGAGCCTGGTCATCACTTTAAAGCTATAATTTATGGTGGTATGGGAACTGTTATGCTTCTGACAGGAAGGCTCTGCAGAGGGTGGTCAAGTCTGCACAAAAGATTACAGCAGCACCTTCACAACTCAATCTATATCAGCAGATGCAGGAGCAGGGCCTCCAGCATAATTGGGGACCCCTCACACCTTCCCCACTCCCCTCAGGTCGTAGATTATGCAGCATCCTGAAGCTATCAGACTAAGAAACTCTGCACCTCACTAACGTCAGATCACTGACAACATTCTTGTACAATAGAAACTCTGCTTCTTTAAGGCCAATCCACTAATAATATTCAGCGCAAACTGCTCAGGTACCAGATCACTTTCTTTCTTATAGCTAGTTATTTATTATATTCTATTTTTCTTTTCTTTTTTTTGCAATTCTTTATTTTCAAAGTTTTTGTTAATACAAAAAAAGAAAAGAAAAAAAGATGAATAAATAAAGGAAAAGAGAAAAGAAAAACAAAAAACAAAAAAAAGGACACTTAGACGTAACATATAACCCATGGGGTGTGTCATTGCTGTACATCCGTATATATACAAAAATGAAAGTGTAACACAATCACCATTTACATCGGATTTAAATAAAATCTTCCCTTATAGTTGTGATAAACTCAATCCATCTACTCAATTTGTCCTCAAATTTGTCTTGTTGTAGCCTGATATTAAATGTTATTCTCTCTAACTTGAAAATGTCATATATGATATCAAACCACTCTTTTAGCATTGGTGTTTGGGGGGCTGAGCCATTTCCTAGTAATGGTGTTATGTTGTGCTATTGCATGTAAAGAACACAAGAGGGACCTCTGACTGTGTATGGTAAAAGATGCTGCATGTTGGGGAACGAAGAAGAGAATGAAAGAAAGTAAAATGAGGAACTGAAGCTGATCCACGTGTGATGTTGGTTATTTTTACTCTTTCAATATAGCAACAACACAACACATGTCTATTTCTGTGCCTTTACCTGCTCCATTCATGCCTTGCCCGGGGGAACCACTGATTGCATTTCCGACATGGCTAAAGATGTTCGACAACTACATGTTGGTGATAGCGGCATCAGGGGATGGCTGGCCTGATGCTAGAAAGCGCGCCCTGGGAACGGAGGGCCAAAGGCTTTTCTACACCTTGCCGAATACCGGAGACACGTTTGCTGCTGCTGTTACTGCCCTAAAGGAACATTTTTTACCGAAGGTGAACGTCGTTGCTGAACGTCACAAGTTTCGACAAAGAGCACAGAGACCGGATGAGACGGTAAATCAATTCCTAGCTTCTTTACGGGAGTTGGCTGCTGCATGTGAGTTTGGCAACATGGAGGAACAAATGCTGCGTGATTAGCTGATTGAGCGGGTTGCTAACACTCGCATAAGAGACAGATTGTTACTTGAACCAGACCTCACACTTGCTAAAGCTACGACATTGGCATTGCAAATTGAAAGTGGATTAAGAGATGCTAACATTGTCTCTGATGCTACTGCTGCTGGCACTTCCGCTCCGGTGCGGACCATCCAGAAGCAATCAAAACCGAGCCGCTGCTGGGATACGAAGAAGAAGCCGCCGGATCATGCTCCACCACTGCTCAAGCTGCCGGTAATAATCGTTCCTGCTTCCATTGTGGATCTTCCAACCATCTTGCTAACAAACCTTCCTATGATACATTTTATTTATGGACGCCTTTCAGGGCACTCAAGGTCGCCTTACAGGTAAAAAACAATCAAAGAGGAAACAGCAAAAGAGAAAGCACAATTACACAATAAACAAACAAAACAATAAACAGATTAGTTAAGACCAAGGTAAAATCCTAGAACCCACACAGTTACAGGCCAAAAGCTTGTTTGAACAGAAGGGTTTTTAAACGAGATTTAAAAAGAGATAAGCTGTTTATGACCTTTAAATGTTGCGGTAGAGCGTTCCAGAGATGGGGTGCTGTATGACAAAAGGCTCTAGACCCCATAGTTGCTAAGTGGATAGAAGGTATAGTGAGGAGCAGTGACAAAGAAGAGCGAAGTGGGCGTGAGGGAGTATAGGAATGGATTAGAGCAGCAATGTAGGGGGGAGCAAGGTTATGGAGAGATTTGAAGGTGAGAAGAAGAATCTTGTATTTGATACGGTAGTCGATTGGAAGCCAGTGTAGATCCTGAAGGATGGGAGTGATGTGTTGAGTATAGGAGGTTCTGGTAATGATACATGCAGCAGAGTTTTGAACCATCTGGAGTTTACGGAGAAGTTTGAGTGGTAGACCAGCAAGAAGTGAATTGCAGTAATCCAAACGAGAATTGACAAGAGCGTGGACAAGAGTTGCAGTACTGGCAGGTGTAAGAGAGGGACGGAGACGATTAATGTTGCGAAAGTGAAAATAAGCAGACCGAGTGAGGTTTTTGACATGAGCCTCAAAAGAAAGAGTGCTATCGAGGATGACACCCAGACTCTTAACTTGGGAGGAAATGGGGACAGTGAAATTATCAATGGTGAGTGTGAAGTGACTGGATTTTGCAAGGGTAGATTTGGCACCAATCAGCAGGATTTCCATAATATCATTATTCAATTTGAGAAGATTGTTAGAAAACCATGATTTTATTTCAGAAAGACAGTCAGAAAGGGAGGACGGGGGGAGAAGAGCATTTGGTTTAGAAGACACATAGAGCTGGGTGTCATCGGCATAACAATGAAAATGGATGCCGTATTTCCTAAAAATATGTCCTAATGGTAGTAAGTAGATAACAAAGAGAAGAGGACCGAGGACAGAGCCCTGAGGAACACCAGAGGAAACTGGGGTGATGGATGACTTGGCAGTTTTGAGCTGAACGTATTGGGTGCGTCCGGAGAGGTATGACTGAAACCAAATAAAAGGAATACCTGTAAAACCTAGTGAAGCTAATCTGTGAAGGAGGATTGAATGGGAAATAGTGTTGAAAGCCACACTAAGGTCGAGAAGAATGAGTATGGTTAAGAGACCAGAGTCAGCTGCCATTAGTAGGTCATTTGCGATTTTAACTAACGCAGACTCTGTGCTGTGTAGAGGACGACAACCAGACTTAAATTCCTCGAAAAGATTATTATTAGAGAGGTAATTGTAAACCTGGTTGGCTACAATTCATTCAAGAATTTTAGCAAGAAATGGAAGATTAGAGATAGGCCGAAAATTATTCAAGTTACTGGGATCAGCCCCCTGCTTCTTTAACAATGGAGAAATAACAGCTGTTTTAAATGGCAAAGGAACTTGACCAGAAGTAAGAGAGAGGTGCATGATATTTGTTATAAGTGGGGACAGAGGTGACAAGCAGATTTTGACCAGGTAGGTCGGCAGAGGATCTAATTGGCAGGTGGAAGCTTTGGATTTCTGAATAATGGCAGATATTTCATTAGTGGATGGAAGCAAAAAACTAGAAAAGTAACAGTTGGTGAATTGCAGGACACTATTTGAGATGGGGCAGACACAGAATGGCTCTGAGAAGCTAATTGCTGGTGGATCAGTTCAATTTTAGAGTTGAAGAAGTCCATAAAATTGTTGCAATGTTCAACAGTGTACATGTCACATGATAGCAGATGAGGAGGTTTGAGAATAGAATTCAAAGTAGAGAACAGTATTTTAGGGTTTGCTTCAGCAGATGTAAAGAGATTAGCATAATACTCAGTCTTGGTTGTAGACAGAGCATTCTTATAGGCTTGAATATGGTTGGCATACATATCTTTATGAACCATAAGTCCAGTCTTCCTAAAGAGGTGCTCTAGACGGCGACCCTTAGCTTTTAGGAGCCGGAGATCTGGAATATACCAGGGTGCAGAATGAGAAAAGAAGAAGAAGAAGAAGAAAGAAAGAGCTTTATTTGTCACATACATTTACATGCAGTGAAATTCATTCTCTGCATTTAACCCATCACACACATGGAGTATGTAGTACACACAGCACAGCATGGAGCAGGGGGCAGCCAAAGGGCGCCCGGGGAGCAACCTGGGGGGGTGGGCTTGCTCAGGGACCCACAGTGATGCCAGCCCGAGGATTTGAACCAGGGTCCTCTCAGTGACGAACCCTCTTCTTCTCCCCTAGGCCACCACCTGGAGTGGTGGCCTAGGGGAGGAAGGAAACAGTTCGAGTTTTAACAGGAGCAATATCATCCAGGATGTTCTGAAGTCCACTGTTATAATGAGTAACCAGGTCATCCAGAGTAGATAGATTATCTTTACTAGCAAGACTATGAAGTTTATCAAGCAAAGTCAGATGATCAATATTTTTAAAATTTCTAAAGGAAAAAGAGCGAGGTAAATTAATATTCGTGACCGGCAAGTTGATATTAAAGGATACCAGTTCATGGTCAGATATGATGAGATCTGATAGAGTGCAGTTGAAGGGAGTTATTCCGGAACAGCAAACAGGTCCAATATGTGACCTTTAACATGTGTAGGAGAGTCAACACATTGCTGCAACCCAAAACTGTCCAAGCAGGATATAAAGTCCTTGGTGAGTGGATCAGCAGCATTATCAATATGAACATTGAAGTCGCCCAGCAGGATAAAATATGGTGACATAGTCGATAGCGAAGACAGACATGCAGAGAGTTCATTTATAAAATCCGGGTTTCTTTTAGGTGGGTGAGGTACAGGGATAGATGTAACTTTCAATTTCTCCTGGTAGAATATCCCAAGACCGCTACCACGACCGGTGTCACATGACCGAGACATGTAAACAAACCCAGGAGGCGTAGCTTGATTTAACTGGGAAAAGTAATTATTTTGCTGCCATGTCTTGTTCAGACACATAAAGTCAAACTTACTGTCGTGGATGTATTCAGACAGCAAAAGTCCCTTATTGGTGAGAGAGTGAATATTCAGGAGGCCTAGGGTGATGGTGCTTGTCATCGGGGCAGCATTAGCCGATCTGGCTAGTCGAGTCAGGGAACTGTGGTCCGTAATCCGTCCGGCTTTCTTTGAAGGTCACGGAAAGACCGACACAAGGTACGGATCAGCTTGGTGTCATCAACGCAGTATTTGCGACGAGAGCCTCGGTGGGTATAGCTTCTGCGGGGATGCCAGATAATTTCCAGGTGGAGATACAGTGCCGATGGAAGCGGCATCGCAAGCCGGAGACGGAGTTGTAGAAGTTCATCAGCCGAGTATTGGATTTCCAGAGCCACTGATTTCCAAAACAGGGAAAGAATAATCCAGAAAAGTACGATCCAAAAAGACAACTTGTTGGTCCACATTGTTGAGAGTTCAGAGATCAGAACACAAGATCAATAAGCATAAAAACATAAAAAGATTGCAGTCAGGATAGCGGCAGCCAAAACGTGCCAGCATTCAACCCGCTAAAGCGTCCTGCAACAAGTGTGGTAAAGTAGGACATTTTTCTCGAGTATACCATTCAGCCCAAAAGGAGGTACGTGAGGTCATCATTAATGAAGCCACAGTTCTTTACATGAACAATACAGTGCAAGATAAGATCCTCTGCACAGTTCAAGTGACTGTTATTAGATAATGCAAAGATGTTGAGCTGATTGTAGATAGAGGCTCATCTGTGTCCATTATACCAGAGGACATTTATCGCACCTTATTCTCAGAGTGTGTCCTACCTGAACCTACATTTGCTCTTGTTACCTATGCAAAAGAGAAAATTTCTGTAAAAAGGTGCTTAAAAGCTACTATTTCTCATGGTAATCATTTTTCTGTAGGAACTCTAGTTGTGGTTGACTCAGGTGCTGCTCTCCTTGGCTTAGATTTGTTTTAGGCATTACACATGAAACTTGATGGTCAAAAATTTGTTACTACTATTACTCCTCCTACCTCTGCTCTTGAACCTGCTGTGCCAAAGATTGTACCAGAAAATGCCCCAGAATTGTCAGTTCAGGAAGTAGGCTGCGCTAAAAACTTCATACACAAAGTACGCACACTGTCAAATGCTGTTCCAGTGCAACAAAAACTCAGGAGACTTCCATTTTCAGTGAGACAAGCTGTTTCAGAGGAACTCAAAGATCTTGAAGATAAGGACATCATTGAGCATGTTGATGCTTCTCCTTGGGTTTCTCCCATAGTCGTGACACAGAGGAGAGATGGTGGAAAACCACGCATGTGTGTTGATTTAAGGGAGCCAAACAAGGCTATTGCTGCTGATTGCCATCCATTACCACACATGGATGAAGTGTTCTCAAATATGCGAGGGGTTACTGTCTTTTCCACTATCGATTTAGCTTCTGCCTACCACCAAATGTCTCTGCATCCTGAAAGCCGTGATATTACTGCATTTATCACTCATGATGGACTTTTTCGTTTCTGCAGAGTTCCATTTGGCTTAGCTTCGGCCCCTTCTGCCTTTCAAAAAATGATGTAAATTATCCTTGCAGGTTTGCCAGGCATACAAGCATATCTGGATGACATCATCTGCTACAGCTCTACACAAAAAGAACATGATGAAAACCTGCAGAGGGTGCTCCAAGCCCTGGCTAAGGCAGGTCTCAAACTGAACATGCACAAATGTCAGTTCAATCAACCTTCACTCAACTACTTGGGTCACACCATTTCAAAAGATGGTCTTCAACCGGACCAGGACAGAGTTACTGCTGTGATACATGCTCCAGCTCCACACGACATGTCTTCTCTGAGATCTTTCCTTGGTCTTGCATCCTGGTACAGTAAGTTCATTCCAGACTTTGCGACTGTTAGTGAACCACTACGTGCAGTGCTCAGAGACTCCACGGATTTACACTTCAAGTGGACAGTGGAAGCAGAATCCAGTTTTACTGCACTTAAAGAACTGATAGTCAATAGCTCTGTCTTAGCTCTGTATGACCCTGAGTTGCCAACCTATGTTACTACTGATGCTTATGGACTGGGTGCAGTGTTAACTTCATTCAGATCAAAGTGAGAGGGTTGTTGCTTTTGCATCTAGAACTCTTTATCCTGCTGAGCGCAAGTACTCCACAGTTGAACGCGAAGCTCTTGCCTGTGTGTGGGCTGTGGAAAGGTGGAGAACCTACCTCTGGGGTCGTCGCTTTGTCCTTCGTACAGACCACCAAGCACTTACGACTTTACTCACCTCCAAAGGGTCTGGCAGTGCTGGACTAAGAATTGCCACATGGTCAGCTCGACTGCTCTGCTTCACATATGATGTCACTTACCACCCAGGACACCAAAACGTCACTGCTGACTGCCTTTCCAGGCTGCCACTAACTGCTGCAAATGAAGTCACAGAGGAACCTGACATGATTGCAACTGTTTTTAAAGAGTTACTGTGTGCCATTTCTCTTTCAGAGTTCACTTCTGCCAGTGAAATCTGCCCAGAACTATCACTGCTTCGCAACCAGATTCAGAAAGGTTGGCCCAAGTGCAAACAAGGTCTGCCCGAGAACCTTACACCATACTTTCAGGTACGACACAAGCTGTCAGTTCATGGTTCACTGATAATGAGAGGGACACATAGACTTGTTCCTGTTTCACTACAGGCCAGAGTTGTTGATTTAGCACGAGGGACACCACGGCATAGTCCATACCAAGCAGAGACTGCATGAACTGTTCTGGTGGCCACATCTGGACAAACTTGTACACTCTGTCATTGCTTCCTGTGTTAATCGTCAGTTCAGTGATAAGGTAGCCGTGACTGACCCTGCTCCGCTTACACCAGTCACGGTGCCCAGCAAACCATGGGAAAAGGTTGCAATAGACAATACAGGTCCATTTGACAATGCTACACGGGACTGCCGTTACGCTGTTGTACTTACAGATTACTATAGCAAATGGCCTGAGGTTGCATTCGCCTCTACTGTCACCACAGATGTCATCATTCGCTTTCTAGCCACTGTGTTCAGTAGGGAAGGTAATCCAATGTACCTTATTTCTGATAACAGTTGTCAGTTTACTTCTCATGCATTCAGAAACCTTCTAAGAGAGAGAGAGATACAGCACCTAAGGTCCAGTGTATACTACCCTAAAGCAAATGGTGCTGTGGAGAGATTTAACAGAGTACTTAAGGACTGCATACAGTCAAGTGAGAGAAGTCACAACTCATGGAAAGGAGCTGTAACAGAGTTCTTGCACAACTACTGAGCTACTCCTCATGCAACCACTGGAGCAACCCCATTTGAGCTACTGAGAAACAGGAAAATGCGCACCAAGTTAAACATACTCGCAGTAGCACTGAAAAGCAAAACACATGCCCAAATCAAAAAGAGGGTGAAACAAAAGCAAACTAAAGTCAAAGTGGATGACACGGTTCGTGTTCGTAGACCAGACCACGTTCCCAAAGGATCTTCAAGATTTACGGAACCACGGACTGTCATAAAGAAAGTTGGACAAAACACATACTTACTGAATGATGGATGCAAGTGGAATGCTTCAAAACTTGCACACTTTCTAAAATAAGCCTTAACTGGTTCAGAACAAAACAATGACACTGTATTGAATACCTCTGCACTTCCTGAAAACACTAATGAGTCTGCTGTTACATTTAGAAGAAGTCAGAGATCTAGAAATGCACCAAGATGGTTAACAGGTTTTGTGAGATAAAGTGAGAACTAAATGTAAATCCCTGCTGTTCAGACTGGTACAACTATTCTTTAAGACCAGTAAAGATGTACTATTATTCTACTAAGGTACAATACAAGAAAACAAACAGGTTTAAAATCAAAATTACAAATTTAATGGTTCATACTATGATGATTAAGGTTGAGAGTAAAACTGTGGTTATTTTATTATACTGCTTTCACTCATTTAATGGACTGTTGCTGCTATAGCTAATATGATTCGTAAATTTTTCATATTACTGTTGGTTCATTGAAATGTTAATTTTACATTCATAGCTTTTTGCAGTGAGTTATACAGTGAGAATGTTACATGTAAGTAATTGCTTCAAGAAAAGGGGAAATGTTATGTTGTGCTATTGCATGTAAAGGACACAAGAGGGACCTCTGACTGTGTATGGTAAAAGATGCTGCATGTTGGGGAACGAAGAAGAGAACGAAAGAAAGTAAAATGAGGAACTGAAGCTGATCCACGTGTGATGTCGGTTATTTTTACTATTTCAATATAGCAACAACACAATAAATGGCTTTCCTGGCTGCTGCGGTCAAAATTTGGAACAGATATTTAATTTTATATGTCACATTATCCCCAAACAGTAAACCTAGATACATTGATTTCAGCTGAAATGGTATATCCATGCACTCTAAAAGGTAATACCTATTCTTACTTAAATTACGTTTGTGTGCTTTACTTAAGTCTCACTATACTGTTGAGTTAACTCAAGCAATGTGAGTAATGTACATGTTTAGCCTGAGAGAGGTACACGACTAAGTTCTAGTGTGTAAACTGGACTTGAATATTTTTGTTACTGGAGTGAATGCTGGGGTGAGTTCAGCAGTGCACATGCGCAGTACAGAAGTGCGGGAAGCTTCCAGAAACCCTGTGGACTTACACATTGGAAGAAGCTGATCTTCTCTAAAGGTGAGCTGTTCATCTTCATTATATTTTTATGTGTCATGTATGACTTTATTATTCAATGTATTGGTACAGGCTAGTTTTGCATGATGATGCATAAACGTATTTGCAGACTAATGCTATTGTTAATGTTAGCATGGGCTTATGGGGCCAATATTAGCTAAAACTGCCATGTACTGTATTTTACTTGAGAGCCTTTAATGTTTTGTCCATGAGAAGAGCTCTTAACATTAATTACGTGTATTTCAAATGCAGCACGTTAGCATGTTTGTAAGCGTAAACCAGGCCTGCTAACATTCGTATAGCCGCAATTTCACTCGGTCATGCGGAGGGTAATGTGACGTTCAGGAACAAGCCTCGAGTGGAAAAACTGCTGAACGGTTCAAATACTGGCACCAGAACTCCGCTGGTGGAAAAGCGGCCAGTGAGAGCCAGTCTTTGGTGGCTGAATTACCTCCTCAATATGCAGTCAAGTTCTCCAGAGTCCTGCTAATGACTTCTATATTTGACTCAGGTGTGTTGAAGCAGAGACACATCTAAAACCTGCAGGACAGGGGCTCTCAAGGCCTGGAGTTGAAGAGCCCTGCTTTAAGTGATGGGAGTGCCATTCCTCCCTTATTCTTGGATAATTGTAGATTTTGATACATAATTCTTGGCCTTTTACCCTGCCAGATGCAACGTGAAATTAATCTATCCCACTCCCGAAATTGTTGGTCTGGCATTTCTATAGGGAGCGATTGAAATAGGTAAAGTAGCTGAGGTAATATATTCATTTGAACTGACTGGATTCTGGATCCAAAGCCAAGAAGAGGAATGGCACTCCATCGCTGTACATCTTCATATTATTATTCTATTCTATTCTATTTTCTTAAATTATTCTATTTATTTGTAAATGTACACTATACATAGTTTCTTTGGTAACTTGCACTGGCGGGACCTCAGAATCTGATTTTTGTTCCTGTCGTGTTTACATAGGAAGAATGACAATAAAGCTTTTTGAATATCAAATCTTTTGAATCTTTGAATTTACATCCATGAAAGTGCTCATGCATGAGTGAAATCTTACCAGAAGCATCGGGGGGACGAGGTTACCTCTGATATCAGGCAATGGAAAATGTTCTGTCTTTGTGCTTCCTGTCACTAAAACATAAGTCCACTATGAGGTGACATCTGCCCAGACTATCGAGTGAAGGAGGATAATTTCAGCTTTACTTGGACACATCACCACCCTCTGCTTTATTTTATCCATATTTATTCTTTCCTGCTGTCCATCTGTCTGACTGTCTCTCTGTAGTCACATCACTCCGTCAGGCGTGAGACTATCGATCAGATCTCTCACACACAGTACGGCCACCATCTGCTCCCATGTGTCAACACTGTCCACCCATTCTGTGTCAATAAAGCCACTTGTCAATAAATATTAATTTCTCTGAGAGCACTTCCTCCTTGGTCTCCTGGGTGGACTCTATCATATTTAATCTTTCATGCAGACTCCATAATTTCAGCAGAATCACCTCTGCAGGAGTCTGACTGTTTACTCACACTGTTACATACACAACAAGGGAAGACAGAGTAGTTTCTTGGTTGTGGTATCTTTGTTTTTGGAACTTATGGTGAGTAAAGCCAATGAAAAATTTATTTAGAGTAAACAGAAGCTTTGGTTGGGTTTAGGGACAAACACTGTTGGGTTTAGACAAAGGTCAAACAGACTGTGCACTTGACAGCTATCTGGATATCTGATCTAGTGCATACCCTAAAAATCGCCTGCTGCCCCAAAGATAGAGATGATTTCTACACAAGTAAAGAAACTGCAATTTTTGTAACACATGTAACACCTCCAATCTCATTGTACATCCTGTATAATGACAATAAAGGCATTCTATTCATATCCCCAAACCTCAGTCCTTCAGCTATCTCATCAGCTGATAATATTGTACATATATCATTATTTTTAATAGTAACTTTACCACAGCCTATAATGCAACATGTAAAAACTATTGAAAAAAAAAGAATAAATCCCATGGAAGAATTTGGAAACAGCTAAATGAAAGAACTGTTACAGTTGCATAAAGAAATTAAAATCTACAGTAAAGCACTTTGGACTGCTCTGTGATTGTATTTTTCTAACACAACCCAAATGCTTTTTTAATCCCATTAAGCACCTTAATAATGCAGAACTTGACCCTGTGATCAGCTGGTGAGCTGTGCAGAGTGCACCTCGTCTCTTGCCCTTTGACAGCAGAGATAGACTCCAGTCTCCCGCTGCTCTGAAATGGATAAGCAGTTAAAAAAAATGGATGGATGGATTGTTTGGATTCACCTTGTGAAATGTTCCCATTTATTCTTTTTTGCCTAATTAGCACAGAGACTGCCTCATTAAACCAGTAAATGACATCAGAAAGCAGTTCCATGTTCATAAACCAGTATTGGTACTGGTGGATCTAAATGCAGGTTTCAGTACAGCTCATCATGAAATCACTGGGCTGGACAGGAACAGCTGTTTTTTTAATCATTATTCTCTGACAGAAAACTCTTTGTTTAACTTGATAATGATGCTTAAATATTCAGCAAGGTGCCCCAGGGATCAATTTTAGGATCCCTTCTTATTTAGCAGGTGTATGCTACTCCTCGCTGATACTATCAGGAGGCAGAAACACAGCTGTACATGGCTGTCTCCATTTTTTAATGTATTTTAGGTATAAATGTGTGGATGTCTAGGTTAGTTCAGCCAAAAGTGAAATGTTAGTGATGTTAGTAATACTTTAAAGCGCAGAGAGGGAAACTAATCCCAGCAGTGAATTCTGGGAGTCATTTTTGATCCTGACTTTTCCTTTAGGGCCCAGGTGAGGTTTGTCACCAGCACTAATATTTAGATTAGTATTTTTATTTAGGATTTCATTATTGAATTTTATTAAGTGACTGGAGCTTTTTCATTATTCTATATTTTATTCCAGTTTATGATGAATTTATCTTTTTATTTGATTGCATTTTTATTGAATTTATTTCTATTATTTCATCTATTTTGTAATTGCTCTTAATTTTATTTATTCTTTTTCTACTTATAGTCATTTCACATTTGAATGTATTAATTATTTAAAGATCTTATTATTATTTGTCTTGTTTTATGTGATATCACGTTATCAGTGTGTTGGTCAGCTGAGAAGCTAATTAATGGTATGAAAGGTGCTACACAAATAACGTTTGATTATATCGTGCTGCTTGTACAGCAAGTCACAGAATAGAATTTAATGTGTCAAAATAATGTAAGTTCAAGGTGATGCACACTGCAGCTGTAAGCCCCTCCGTGTCGTGTTATGAAGGGCACATGCAGGGTTTAGTGTGATGGGCGGGCCTGTGGCAGTTTTCAGTCCGCACTGATGAGAATCCATCCACATCCAGAGGCCATCGGCAGTCTAACTAACGGGTTCCTAGATTTCCCTTTTGTGTCAGACCCTCTCTCTCTGGGATGGACACAGGTATGTGTAACTGTTCTTGGATATCTTACATTCTATATAAAAAATCCCCGGGACTGAGCTCGGTTAAAGTTTTTAGGAATGATTGTGGTCATGGCTAAATGAATCCAGCAGTGATAGTAACTACCTTTTCTGACTGTGAAGCAAATTCTGCTCCACTTCTGCTGTTACAACCGCTGTGGAAGCTCATAATTAGCTTCTGCTACTCGCTCTTTACCTCCTTTTCTGTAAAGCTTTACATTTGTTCATAATCATTTGTGGCAGAGAGGCAGAGGAGGATGAATAAACTGGATCAAATGAAATGCCAGCCACTCACTGACAACACTCAGTTATAAGAACAACCCACACTGGAAGAATAAAATGAACTTTATTGATCCCTAAGGGTAGAATTAGGTCAGGGCGGCAGCGGAAACACAGGCGTAGGCTGAAAAAACAGGCGAGATGAAGTCAAAGAGCAGTAATTAAAATACAATACCAAGAAAAATATGACCTACTGGGATGGAAATGGACACAACACTGCTGGGATTTCTGCAGACTTTGAAAAGACATCTTTTCTTCTAAGAAGTGAGCGACAGCACGCAGTCCAAACACAAAAGGACAGGTGACACCTGAGCTGAGCATAAATAAAACTGTCAGCATGAACACACCCACAGCATCAGAGTCGACACCGTGACCTTCTCTTCCAGCCTACGTTCAACTCCCTCAGACAAGATAATGCCGACCATCTTGATCACGACCCCTCGTGTCAGCGTGCTGATGGACCAAACCCTCCCACCGTACACACTGAATCATGGGTAACCAGAGGACAAAGAAAAAGAAGGGGACAGAGAGGTAGCAGCTCTTTCAGATTGTGAACTTGTGTGGTATAACTCTAAAACCACAAATGGCATCAAATCTGCCCCTCATAATAAATCCTGACTTTGGAAACATGTGCAGGGACACTGCTCCTCTGTTCTCCACACAGACCTCACCTATATGCAGCCAGCTCAGATGGGACCAGTCAGGAGACCACAAACACCTACAAATTCTGCATAATTATATGAACATACAAAGAAAAATGAGGGTCATAATGAATCTAAGGCTCCAATACTTTTCACATGCTGCTGGTGGCACAAACATGCATGATGATCATGTCAGTTTCAGGGCACAAAACATAGAGCCTAGCTTCAATAACATGTATATCAGAAGTATATTTAATGCTAGCTTCATTATTTATATATGCAGCAGACAGTGTGCAGCCACAGAATCATATCTATGTTTTCCTGTATGCTTTTTACGGCGCTTACCGCTCTACCTCTGAAATCCAACATTATTTCTACAGAGAATGAATCTCTGAGATCAGATGTCTCCACAACCAACCAGGATCAGTGAGCACCATGGCCATGTCTGACCATAAAGCACCCCTAATGCTGCTGCACAAAGGCAGGCTCATTCAGGCTCAACCAGACCCGATAGGCTGCCATGAAAAATCTCTAATGGCTTTCTAATTCAGCTGGCCATGACGCGTTACACAGGAACCTCGTCCTTAACAAGAGTGACCAGTTTATTATAGCCCAGGTCTTCTTCAGCTGCATTTTATGGACGTGCCTTTTGAGTAAAGGGAACACGTGAACCCGTCACAAAAAATTTCTGTATTAAGTGTCCTGGACATGACTGAACATCACTTTAGCTATTCTTTCATATAGATGCTGGGTTTTACCAATTGCCTGAAAACATCAGATCACGATTGACAACCATCAAAAAGGGCTATTAGGGGCACACAGCCTCTAATATCACAAATGGCATCACAATTACTAGAACTAGAAGATAAGCCTGGTTTCAAAGTTAAAAAAAAAAAGCTTTCATATGCTAAAACATATGCTAGAACTTGATTTGATGCTTAAAGATGATTATGCATTGTGCTTTACATTGTGACCCTTGGAGTGGGTGCAAAAACTGCATGTGAATTTTTCCTTTACTTAAGAAGTACAAAAATACCTGAAAAATAAAGTTTGGACCCTGCACATGTGCTTCAAGGGGCTGAGACTGTGAATGCTGTCATGAAGGTAAAAATCACATGGCTTGATTAAAAATACTTTACGTTAAAGAGGCAGAACTGAACCTTAAAAGAAAGAATTACAAATAAATTTACAAAATATCTTTAAGTATCCTTTAACTGAGCAAAGATCCCCAGTTAAGCTTCAACCATTTTATTGGGTTATTACTGCTCATATCAGGTTTTTAAGAATAAATTACCTTAAATATTTTCCACTTTACAACAACCACACTGATATTTGGGGGGAGAAGAAGAAGAAGCAGTAATAATAGTTTATTTGCTTTGTATCCAGCACAGATCAAACTGCCCTGCTGCAGAGATAAAGGAGGGGGTTTCATCAAAGTTCCTTTTCTTTGTACTGAGTAACTGAGAGCGCTTTAGTGCTGCCTGTTATCAGCACATGCACACAAAGACACACTCTCTCAGTTATCTCCCTGTGGACCAGCATTTAGGTGGTGGAAGCCTCTTTTGTGTCTTTGGCTAAACATTGGACAGATGTCACAGCCACAGCCTCCCAGAGAGCTCATAACTCAAACCGAGAGAGGCAGAAACACACACCCACATGAGCACTCACACCAAACCGAGCTGCATCCTGAAAACTGTTTTCAACCCTGTACTGAAGTTATTGATCAGTGTAGCTTTTAACATAATGTTTTAACCATTGGTATCAGACAGGGCGTGTGCTGAGAGCTTTATGGCAACATTCAAACACACACACACACACACACACACACACACACACACACACACACACACACACACACACACACACACACACACACACACACACACAGGTGGAGGTGTGTCATCGGTGCAGCAGAGACTGCAACATAAGCACACATATACGGAGTTGGAAATGCTTTGGCATGAGCAGAATTAATGCTAAACTAATTTAATGGAGCACACAGAGTTGCACAGACATGGATACCACCAGCAGTGAATGCTAGGCTAATGGAATGATGAATATCAGCTATAAGACGCAGTGTATTCCAGGAAATTCACCCCCCCGGCAGCTATTTCCTCAGACGCGGGTCATGCCATATTTCTTGCTAACTGCTCCGATGACAGCAGAATCTCTGAGAGGAAGCTGGGTCAATGATGATTAGAGCCATATACCTCCACCTTTCGCATTTGCTCTTGTATTTTCTCATCACATTATGGGGCAAATCAAAGGTTCGAGCTGCTTTCGAGCTTTAATGAGAACACAGCTTCTCGCCACAGCTGGAATTTCTTATTAGGGACTGCAGGCTGGAATAGATATGAGTTTTCATTGCACTGAATAACATCCAGATTTTTTTGATGTGAGAGACATATTCTCTCCAGTGTGCCGTGGGTCTTTCCCAGGGCCTCCTCCCATCCAGTCATGCTTGAATCGCCTCACCGAGGAGGTATCCAGTAGGTTGGTCCAATGTCCGAACCAGCGGCTGCCTTCAGAATAGCACTGCTGCTTCTCCTCATCAAAGGAAGACAGCTGAGGTGGTTCAGGCATCTTTCTGTGAGCTGCTGCTCGACTCTGAGCTCCTCACCTTATTGTGTATTGCTAAAAGAAGACTCTGAAGTTACATTAGTGAAGTTGGTACAGATTGTGTAACATTTTGGGTAACTTGCTGTTCGTGTTTGTGACGGATCACTTTTGGTGAGGGTTATCTGTTACTATATTTGGTTTGTTTTTGGATAGCAACTTTGTCTGGATAATCCTCTTTGGTTTGTGCCTGTCACACTTTTGGGTAGGTTACTGTGAGTTTAAAGTGACTGTACAACATTTGTGTTGGGGTTGTTCTGGCTGGGGTTAAAAACCAGCCTTGTTGTTAGCCTCCTTGTGTAACTTGTCTCTGGCTAGTCTGTCCTGATTTCTCTTAAATGCTTTTTTGGGTAAAGAAAAATTGCAGAGAGGCACAGAACAGTGCTAGTATCTTGAGATGACTTCTTGGATTAGTGTGGTGGTCTGGATGCTAAACTTTTACCTTGTGTCTATGCTTGGTGCACTTGGTGGTTGTTTTTCCAGTTGTCAGATTTCAACAGTCAGCACATTACAGGTCATGATAATGTATTGGTTCAAGCTCCAATTTTTTAATACCTTGTTACTGAGTGAAATAAGTGTAATGTGTTTGAATTGTTCCTTTAAGTTTTGATTTGGGACCAGAGATCCTATGAAGGACTCTGGTTTTATGGAGGGGGGTGTGACGACCCACTCTGCCCTGCCTTTATTTTGGCCTGCTTGTGTGGCAGGTCTCCTGTAATCAGTGGAGGGCTGGAGTGGCTCGTTTGCTGATTAGTGACACTGGCAACGCCTGGGCCCATTGTGTGTCAATGCTCTATAGAAGTTCACACAGGTTAGTAGTTTGGAGGCTCTCCTCCTTAAGACATTACTTTGGCAGTTTGGTTTGGGTTCTTGCACTTGACAACATTGCATACACTATTTTTTTCACTCATGCACTCACTGACACTATTGATTGAACTGACTACACATATCATGTTTAGTTTGAGGTCTGCTTCTGTTCATTTAATTTAGAATAAACATTTTAATTGGCATTGCAGTGCATCTCCCCTTTTTTTTTGTTATCTCTGCTACATATTTCAAATTAAATGTGTCTACATAGTAACTGAAGATGGTGAAGAAGAAAATATCTTATTTTATGTGTCAGACTGTTCGTGGTGTCTGCTGTTGTCACGAGCTTTGGTCAGTGACCAAAACAGTGAGATCACTGACACAATCGGCCAAGATTACTGCCCTTCCGTCACACTGAGTCTCTGTTCACCCTCAGAAAGGAGGTGAGGAACTCTGAGCTCAGAGCAGATTGCCGCTCCTTCATCTTCCAAAGCAGCCAGATAAACCCGAACCAATTGGGACGCCTCCTGGACAGCTCCCTGTGGAGTCCACCTGGGATGCAATCCAGAGCACTCTCCAGGTATTTTAAATCCCATCTGGCCTGAGAACAAGCTGAAGGACACGGAGGATGTCTGGGCTTTAAAAGAAGCAGCTGAAGATGGATGGATTATCCAGTCGATAAACACTTGATGAACTCAGAAAATAAAACTAGATTGTGGTCTGACTCAGTCTCCATAAAAGATGTTTCATCCCTTTCTCAGAAATAAGACAGCAATTATGTTGAAAATAAGGTTAAACTTAAAAAAACAAAAAACAAACAAACAAACAAAAAAAAAACAGCATTAGACAGCACTTAGAGCTGCACTGAAGGCATTTACCAAATCCCTATAGACATATCCATCCTGCTTATGTTGAAAATCCTACAGTGAGTGTACAGTGGCAGTGTTCAGGCTCAAGATGGACCTCATGAAATGAGTTAAAATTATACTTGAGTGCATACAGACGGGAATATTTTCTCTTTGAGGATTCTGGACTTGTTTTCAAAAACATGCTTTTTGTCTTCTGTTTATTTTTCATGAGAATGTTGGCTTAAACAATTCTGTGACTGGAACGCACCCATTAATGCTTCAAATGTGAAAATGATTAACTGACAGGCAAAAACTAGCACCAAGATCCAGTTCTTTAAAATCACTATAAAGCCGGAAAAAAGAGCCAAATGTGGGACTGCTTGGACGCGGTGCTGGTGAATCCTCAGAGCAGCAGAATCAGGCTGCCTCTGATCACTTCCTCTCAGCACAAACCCACTTCCTTCCGATGACCTCATGGGTCACATGCTACACACCAACAAGCTCCAGTGACAAGAATAAGCTAATTAGCATCTAGCCTGTCAGGTCAGCTGTCATTCCGCATCTTTGCTGTGCTGCTGTCGGTCGGCCCTTTGCAGGCATGTCAGCACAATGAATAGCTCTCACATATTTGACCACATTTCTTCTCCTTAACAGATTTACAGACATAGCTTAGAGCATTCGCTCCTGTTGAAGCCACTAATTAAAGGCATTACAGCTGGACCTGGTCGTGGTTGGCTTCCCTCTCAAAGGAATGACTGAAATCTGTCCAATCGGTGAGTTTCCACTCAGCGGGATTACCTTGTTTGAATTCCACTTTATCCGTCATTCATTTATTTCATTTCAGCTCTGAACAGAAAGAGATTTATCTGCAGAACATCACTCTGACTGCGAGCCAGAGGAAATGAGAAACTGTGGACAACTACCGGGCCTAATTTACAACATGCATTACTCTGTAACAGCACTGGAGCACAGCTCAGAGCTGACTCCAGACTTGGATTTGATGTGACACATCAGCATTAACAAACAGAACGCCGTTCATAATGCAGAGCTTTACCATCGTCACTTGGTGCTGGCTCTCACTGTGGTATTGTATCACTTCCTGTTCCTGTTTCGGAGCACAGTGGTGTTTTGCTGTCTGTTAGCTGTTTAATCTGTATAGCTCTATCTGGATAACAGCATATTTCAGTGTAATCTTCACCTACTTTATCTAGAGCAAACTCTTTGCTGAATCACCTGTATTCACATTATTCACTTTATTTGTTTTTAGAAATGTGCTAGCTTAGCACAGCTAGTAGCTTAGCTCTTAGCCAACTCACTACCAGCATGGCTTCTTCTCCTGTCTCTCCTGCACTTTCCTGCTCTGGGTGTCACATGTTTAGTTACTCCTCAGCCTCCTTTAGCAGTAACGGTACTTGTAATAAATGTAGTCTGTTTGTAGCTCTGGAGGCCAGGCTTTCTGAATTGTTGACTCGGCTCCGCACCCTGGAATGTCCTGTATCTAGCCAGGCCCCTGTAGCGGGTGCGGACCATGGTAGCTTAGCCGCCGTTAGCTCCCCCCCAGCAGATCCCGAGCAGCAGAGAAAACGGGCTGGCTGAATGACTGTGAGGAGGAAGTGTAGTCCTAAGCAGAAGCCCGGGTACACCACCAACCTGTTCACATTTCTAACTGTTTTTCTCCACTCAGCGACACACCCGCCGAGGAACAAACTCTGGTTATTGGTGACTCTGTTTTGAGAAACGTGAAGCTAGAGACACCGGCGACCATAGTCAAATGTCTTCCAGGGGCCAGAGCAGGCGACATTCATGGAAATTTGAAACTGCTGGCTAAGGCTAATCGTAGATTTGGTAAGATCGTTATTCACGTCGGCAGTAATGACACCCGGTTACGCCAGCCGGAGGTCACTAAAATTAATATTGACTCGGTGTGTAACTTTGCAAAAACAATGTCAGACTCTGTAGTTTTCTCTGGGCCCCTCCCCAATCAGACCAGGAGCGACATGTTTAGCCGCATGTTCTCCTTGAATCGGTGGCTGTCTGAGTGGTGTCCAAAAAACGATGTGGGCTTCATAGATAATTGGCAAAGTTTCTGGGGAAAACCTGGTCTTGTTAGGAGAGACGGCATCCATCCCACTTTGGATGGAGCAGCTCTCATTTCTAGAAATCTGGCCAAATTTATTAACCCTCATAAAACCTGACTACCCAGGGTTGAGACAGGAAGCAGAGTTGCAGTCTTACACGCCTCTCTGCAGCTTCTCTCCTCCTGCCATCCCCCCAAAACCCCATCCCCATAGAGTCGGTGCCTGCTCCCAGACCACCAAAAACCAAAGCTAAAATCAGCAAAAAACTATTTAAGCATAAAAATTCAAAAACAATAAATAATACAGCTTCATCAACTTCACCAAAGAATAAAACAATTAAATGTGTATTATTAAACATTAGGTCTCTCTCTATTATAAGTCCCTGTTAGTAAATGATTTAATAATTGATCAACATATTGATTTATTCTGCCTTACAGAAACCTGGTTACAGCAGGATGAATATGTTAGTTTAAATGAATCAACACCCCCGAGTCACAGTAACTGTCAGAATGCTCGAAGCACAGGTCGAGGAGGAGGAGTAGCAGCAATCTTCAATTCCAGCTTATTAATTAATCACAGACCCAGACAAAGTTTTCATTCTTTTGAAAGCCTGACTCTTAGTCTTGTCCATCCTAATTAGGAAAATCAAAAACCTGTTTTATTTGTTATTATCTATCATCCACCTGGTCCCTACTCAGAGTTTCTGTCTGATTTCTCAGACTTTTTACCTGATTTAGTGCTCAGTTCAGATACAATCATTATAGTGGGTGATTTTAACATCCATGTAAATGCTGAAAATGACAGCCTCAACACTGTATTTAATCTATTATTAGATTCAATTGGCTTCTGTCAAAATGCAAAGGAGCCCACCCACCACTTTAATCATACTCTGGATCTTGTCTTGACATATGGCATAGAAACTGAAGACTTAACAGTATTCCCTGAAAGCCCCCTCCTGTCTGATCATTTCTTAGTAACATTTACATTTATTTTAATGGATTACACAGCAGTAGGGAATAGGATTTATTACAGTAGAAGTCTTTCTGAAAGTGCTGTAACAAAGTTTATGGATCTAATTCCTTCATTGTTATGCTCTTCAGTGCCAACACAGTGCAGAGCAGCTACCTAAACTCTGCTCCCAGTGAGGTAGATTATCTCGTCAATAGTTTTACATCCTCACTGCGTATAACTTTGGATACTGTGGCTCGTCTGAAAAGGAAAGCTTCAAATCAGAAGTGCCTGACTCCGTGGTATAATTCACAAACGTACAGCTTAAAGCAGATAACCCATAAGCTGGAGAGGGAATGGCATCTCACTAAATTAGAAGATGCTCATTTAGCCTGGAAAAAGAGTTTGTTGCTCTATTAAAAAAAAGCCCTCCGTAAAGCTAGGACATCTTACTACTCATCATTAATTGAAGAAAATAAGAACAACCCCAGGTTTGTTTTCAGCACTGTAGCCAGGCTGACAAAGAGTCAGAGCTCTGTAGAGCCGAGTATTCCTTTCACTTTAACTAGTAGTGACTTCATGAATTGCTTTACAAATAAAATTTTAGACATTCGAGAAAAAATTATTCATAACCATCTCAAAGATTATTCTTCATGTTCGGCTGCTTTCAGCACTGCTGGTATTTGTTTAGACTCTTTGGCTCCAGTTGATCTTTCAGAGTTAACTTCAATAGTTACTTCCTCCAAACCAGCAACATGTTTGTTAGATCCCATTCCTACTAGACTGTTCAAAGAAGTCTTTCCAATTATTGATGCTTCAATCTTAAAAATGATCAATCTGTCTTTATTAGTTGGCCATGTACCACAGACCTTCAAGGTGGCTGTAATTAAACCTCTACTTAAAAAGCCATCACTGACCCAGCTGTCTTAGCTAATTATAGGTCAATCTAAAACCTTCTTTTTCTCTCAAAGCTCCTTGGAAGAGTAGTTGTAAAACAGCTAACTGATCATCTGCAGAGGAACGGTTTATTTGAAGAGTTTCAGTCAGGTTTCAGAATTCATCACAGTACAGAAACAGCATTAGTGAAGGTTACAAATGATCTTCTTACAGCCTCTGACAGTGGACTCATCTCTGTTCTTGTCCTATTGGACCTCAGCACAGCTTTGATACTGTTGATCATAACATTTTATTACAGAGATTTAGAGCATGCTATAGGTATTAAAGGTACTGCGCTGCAGTGGTTTGAATCATATTTATCTCATAGACTCCAATTTGTTCATGTAAATGGGGAGTCTTCTTCAGACAGTAAGGTTAATTATGGAGTTCCACAGGGTTCTGTGCTAGGACCAATTTTATTTACATTATACATGCTTCCCTTAGGCAGTATTATTAGAAAGCATTGCATCAGTTTTCATTGTTATGCAGATGATACTCAGCTTTATCTATCAATGAAGCCAGATGACGCACATCAATTAGTTAAACTGCAGGAATGTCTTAAAGATATTAAGGCCTGGATGACCTCTAATTTCCTGCTTCTAAATTCAGATCAAACTGAAGTTCTTGTACTCGGCCCCACAAATCTTAGAAACATGGTGTTTAACCAGATACTTACTCTGGATGGCATTACTTTGGCCTCCAGTAACACTGTGAGAAATCTTGGAGTCATTTTTGACCAGGATATGTCCTTAAATGCACATATTAAACAAATATGTAGGACTGCTTTTTTGCATTTGTGCAATATTTCTAAAATTAGAAACATCCTTTCTCAGAGTGATGCTGAAAAGCTCATTCATGCATTTATTACTTCTAGGGTGGACTATTGTAATGTTATTATCAGGCTGTCCGAAAAGCTCCCTGAAAAGCCTTCAGCTGATCCAAAATGCTGCAGCTAGAGTACTGACAGGGACTAGAAAGAGAGAGCAGATTTCTCCCATATTGGCTTCTCTTCATTGGCTCCCTGTTAAATCTAGAATAGAATTTTAAATCCTTCTCCTCACCTACAAGGTCTTGAATAATCAGGCCCCATCTTATCTCAAAGACCTCATAGTACCATATCACCCCAATAGAGCACTTCGCTCTCAGACTGCTGGCTTACTTGTGGTTCCTAGGATACTTAAGAGTAGAATGGGAGGCAGAGCCTTCAGCTTTCAGGCCCCTCTTCTGTGGAACCAGCTCCCAGCTTGGTTTCGGGAGACAGACACCCTCTCTATTTTTAAGATCAGGCTTAAAACTTTCCTTTTTGATCAAGCGTATAGTTAGGGCTGGATCAGGTGACCCTGAACCATCCCTTAGTTATGTTGCTATAGACCTAGTCTGCTGGGGGGTTCACATAATGCGCTGTTTCTTCTCATTCACCTTATTTACTTTGTTTATACTCCACTCTGCATTTAATCATTAATTGTTTCTTTTTTTCTCTCCCCTCAGCAGATGACTGCCCCCTCCCTGAGCCTGGTTCTGCTGGAGGTTTCTTCCTGTTAAAAGGGAGTTTTTCCTTCCCACTGTCACCAAGTGCTGCTCATATGGGGTCGTTTTGACTGTTGGGTTTTCTCTGTATTATTGTAGGGTCTTTACCCACAATACAAAGTGCCTTGAGGCGACTGTTTGTTGTGATTTGGCGCTATATAAATAAAATTGAATTGAATTGAACGATAAACACCATACATCTAATTCGTACTCAGGGCAACAACAGTCCTGACACAGTTGTACACTAAAGACAAAAGACAAAAGTCATGATCTCTCCTGCCTCCACTGGGTCTCTGCAAGTTTTAGAATGATTTGAAGATTTTATTTATCATTTTTATTGACAAATCTGGGTTTCACTGCAATACTGACCCCAGTTCACATTCATAGGGTCCTTCTGGCTGCTCCAAAGTCAAACATTAAATCTAAAACTGACTTCTCAGCTTTGGAACGACCCAAGATATGACCCTTTGCTTATTGTATAACAGGCAGCATGTTCCTCACCCAAGCCCAAGTCAAAGATGTCCAGCCATGGCTGCCATTTCAATCCATCGTAACGAAGTACAAATACTTTGTTACTGTACTTAAGTAAAGTACAGATACCTGAAAAATCTACTTAAGTATTTATTTTTCTGACTACTTTTTACTTTTACTCCCTACATTTTTACACAAGTATCTGTACTTTTTACTTCTTACATTTTCCAACAGACTCGTTACTTTTTAACGCATTTCCAGTCAGTGCACCGTCAAACATCAAACGATCTGAGCCTAAATGGAGGAATAATAACACATAAGAGACAATCGTACTGGCTTATCCTCCATCATCGGGGCTTATCTCGTACAAAGGGATTAAATACGCAAACCCATATAATTAATGTATCATTTATAGCGCTATAATCGGGCCGGACTGAATCCGTAAGTTGCGCTGCGGCACATAAACAGCTTAGCTAACGCTACTGAAGAGGAGCGAGCATGAAGGGAGTAACGTGTGGCACGTAAATGCAACGTTTCTAAATGCTCAACAAATATCAGCAAACACACAAAGTGTGTGCAGTTTGTCACACAGTGTGTCTGCTAGCTAAAAGAAGAGCTGCTGTATTTCAGGGAGAGCAAAGAGAGAGAAGTTCACTCAGAGATGGAGAAAGAGGACAGGAGAAGAAGAAGAGAGGTTAGAGTTAAAGGTAAGGACTGCAAAACAAACTGAAGTATGCTGACTTTGTGTAATTCAAAGATTCTATGAAAATACTGCAGTTTAGTGTGTAATAAACAGGTCAGCTTGTTGTACTGTATTTACAGTAAAGCTCTGCGTTGGTGCACAGAGGCTGTGTTCATGGTCAGAGTTACAGGTTACATCAGTGCAGCAGAGATGAGTTTGAATAAAAGCTGCCAATGCTGAGATTCATTCACTGAATCCAACATTTCTACAGCCTGTATGCTGTCAGTGTAGGGGATGGAGATCAGCTCAGAGAGCTGTGAAATACTGGGTTACATCTTTGTGAGTTCACTTCATCCACACAGAGCAGTAAACCTCAGAGCAGCAGCAGCAGGTCAGCTGATCACAGCCTGCACACCAATATCATTTACTGCAGTTCACAATGGAAAGCTGTGATTCTTCTCCCCATGCAGAGCCACTACAGCTGATCTTAGGGTTCCTCCACCTTCTGAATCCCACTGTAACCCCTGAGTATCCTCATGTTGGTGTTTAGGTGGCGGCACAGTCACCCTCTACTATGGAGGACACAGAGGATAGAACTGTGTTTAGAATAGAATAGAATAGAATAGAATGCCTTTATTGTCATTATACAGGATGTACAATGAGATTGGAGGGCCACTCCTGTTCAGTGCCATGTAGCAGAAAATCAAACTCTCTAAAATAAAAATATTATAATCTAGTATAATCAATATAATCAAGAGATATACAGAAATAAACAATGTGTAAAATATACAAAAAATAGAATGTATAAAAATATATACATACATTGGTGCATCTGTACATTGTAAGAAAAGTAAATATGTGTATACATATAATAATGAAGATGATGAATATTGCACTTGGTGAATGAATATTGCACTAGTGGATGAATACTGGATATTACACAATATAGGAACGTTAGATATTGTTCAGTATGAATAATCTAATATTGCACAGAGATCTGAAGTCGCTGCTGAGCCTTCTTGATAACAGCTGTGATGTTATCTGACCAAGAGAGATCAGCAGAGATGAGGACACCAAGAAACCTGAAGGTGTGGACCCTCTCCACACGCTCGCCGTTGATGTAGAGGGGAGCTGGGTCAGTCCTGTGCTTCCTGAAGTCGATGATGATCTCTTTGGTTTTCATGGTGTTCAGTACCACTCACACGAGGCCCAGGGTGTGCAGTTTGGTGGTGAGAATGTCCGGGATGATTGTGTTGAACACTGAGCTGTAATCCACAAAGAGCATGCGAGCGTAGCTCTGCTGCTGCTCCAAGTGGCTCAACACAGAGTGGAGAGCTACAGCGATGGCGTCTGTGGATCTGTTTGCACGATATGCAAACTGATGGGTGTCGAAAGTGGGGGGCAGATGTTCTTTGATGTGCTGGAGAACCAGCCTCTCAAAGCACTTCATGATTACCGGTGTGAGGGCCACAGGGCGGTAATCATTTAGGCTGGTGACAGATGACCTTTTGGGGACGGGGATGATTGTGGCTGTTTTTAGGCAGGGGGGGTGACTGCTTGGGCCAGGGAGAGGTTGAAAATCCTGGTGAGAATCAGGGTGAGCTGGTGGGCACACGCTCTGATCACCTTGCCAGGTACTCCGTCTGGTCGGGCAGCCTTCCTGGGGTTCACTGCCAGGAGCACGCGCCGTACCTCATGCTCCTGGACAGTGAGTGGGGTGCAGCCTGGTGGGGGGGGGGGGGGGGGGGGGCAGGACTGGAGCAGATGGGTGGTCCTGAGGCATCTCAAAGCAAGCAAAGAAACAGTTAAGTTCCTCTGCTAGTGACACACTCAGGTCTCCTGCAGTCACATCACAGCCTCTGAAGTTTGTGATGTTCTGAATGCCCTGCCACACCTCCCGTGTGTTATTGCTGGACAGATGGGACTCTATTCTCCTCCTGTAGTCCGTCTTGGCTTTTTTAATTCCTCTTTTCAGGTCAGCTCGAGCAGCGCTGTACAGCGCTGTTTAAATTCCCTTTAACAGTTTGTGTCCTACAGAACAGATTCAAGCTGAGTGCACTCATTAGTGCACTCAGCTCCAATTTAGATTGGAATAACATTTGTATTCTCATGTAATATTATTTTATATTATTACAATAATATATAATGAGGTTCGGTTTGTTTTACACAAAAATAGCAGGTAGAAACATCCTCCAAAGAACTACTTTTACTTTCTTACTTTGAGTACATTTCAGAGCCTGTACTTTTTTACTTTTACTTCAGTAGAGAAGTTGAACCAGTACTTCAACTTTTACTAAAGTATTTTTTAACATAAGTACTTGTACTTCTACTTAAGTACAGAATGTCAATACTTTTGCCACCTCTGTCGTTCATCCTATGCTAACATGGATACTTACTTAAACAAGCTAACCACCTCAACTGTCTCTTCTCTATGTGACGGAGTACCAAGTATATTCATTCTAGATGTCAAGCTTCTCAGACTATGTCTGAGGCTCACACACTTCCCACAGAGGAAGCTTGTTTTGGCCATTTGACCTTAAATCTCACATAGCTGAGGTTTGGATGAATAAATCAAAAGCGTCACCTTACGAAGGTCACACTCACCCTCGCTATGGCTTCAGATCCTGTCCGTGAACATCACAAACAGCTAACAGTTTAACTTAAAATCACCAGAGACAGGAGCTTATTTTGATCCAAAGATAATATCACAACACTCCACAGTTGGTCAACGTTGTTATTCCATAAGTTTTAGTTTGTTGTTTTGTAAAGGTCAGTTTAGACTTGGCTTTAATTGGCACAAGGCGCACTCTGTCCACAGCATGCACGGTATGCAATATCACATTAATACAAACACGGGGCTACCAAACTCTAATGCAATAGTTTCAGCTTGCAAAAACTATTCTGAACATGCACTTAGACTATGATTGCAAACAATAATTCTATCAAACCTGACTGCAAATATGATACCTGGAACTAATGGAGAAGAAGAGTCCGACAGTTCTCTGTGGGTTTAGGCACTTAACGTCAGCCAATAAATCCAATAAACCTCTGTATATCCCCCTCATCATCCTCAGCATGACTTTCCTCCCTTTCATGTAAACAGATATTTCATACATTTGTTTGCTTATAACTCTGCCAGTGAGGCCAGCAGCATTCCCGGCTTCACCCAATCAGATGCTACAAAGAGCGAGGCCAGCACGGCGTCTCCACAGCAGAGCTGAGGCTGTGATGCAGGGACAGCAGTGTGAAGGTTCAGGTTTACAGATTTGGCTGGTGCTCATTACTTGAAAGAGAAACTGGCCGAGCCAATCAGAGCCAACCGCAAAAACAAAATGGCTGCTCAGTCTGATGGTTTTTCTCCTACCCTGATACTGTGGAGCTGTAACACACACAGTCACTTGGCTGATGAAGTGCCTGTGACTCTTTGTGTTACAGCTGGTTCTGGGAGTCACAGTGTGTATGTCAGACTGGGTTAGCTCAGTGACCTTTGCCCTCAGGCTCGGCGAATCAGCATCACGCACGAGCGAAGCAGCTTCAGTGCAGGAAGCAGCAACACAGTGATCAACATCGCTGCCATGACAGCCCCCCCACCCCCACTTGATAACTCACTTGCTCTCAACACTGTTGACTCACTTCGTGCCAACAGAGAAGCTTCCGGTCTCAAAAACATCACAGTGAATGAGCACAGAAAGGTGAAAATGGACTGCCAGGTGGCAGGTAATGAGAGGAATACATGACTGCTGATTGACTGCATGTCTTATTTAAAAAGACTATGTGCTGCATACCTGTTCTGAAAAACTGCCATCACAGAACAATCTGCCATCTTATTATAGAAACACAAAATGAACTGTCTGAGCAGGATACAGTGAATGCAATTCAGGATTTAATGCTCACTTCTGATTCACTTCGAATAAGGCAAAGCCTGAGTGAACAGCACCAACAACCTTGTTCAGGGCTGTTGGTGCTGAAAAACTGAGAAACATTCGATGTTTGAAGGGCGATTGTTGCTGCTAGCCAATCAAATCAAATTATGAAAGTATCCTAAGAGTGTGAGCTAGCTGCTCATCTCTCAGGAAGGAGAAGTTGATCATTGTGGGTAATCCCAATTTTGTCTTATGAGATATTTATATGGCTCTATTTTTAATCTGCTTAAATCACCATAGCAACTCATGCTGAACACATAAATGGACTAGTTCTTATATAGCGCTTTTCTACTCAGTATGAGTAGACCCATGCACTCCCATTCATACAAGCACTTCCATTTTTACGAAGCTAAGTGCTTTTCATTAACTAACATTCACACGCATTCATACTCCGACAGAACGGTCGGAGAGCAACTTGGGGTTAAGTATCTTGCCCAAGGATACATTGGCATGTAGCCTGGAGTAGCCAGGATTCAAACCGCTGACCTTCCGATCAGTAGGTGACCTGCTCTACCTACTGAGCTACAGCCAACCTGGTTGAGGGCAGGTTATATGTTTCAGTTTCAGTTTAAAAGTGGTTGGAGGTGCCACATTTTCCCTGTTTCCAAACAGGAAACAAACCATAGTCTCCTGGCTGGTAAACCAGGCAACTTACAGAACCCGTCAAAGGTTTGGACACATGGGTAAGTGTGTCCAAACCATTGACTGGTTCTGGATGCCAGCAGAACCGCTTCCTGACATCGTAACTCTTGGTGTGTTAAGGCGCCAATGCCAAAGGACACGGTGTACGTAAGGGTGAGATTGAAGACAAAAACCCACCCTGGGATGCTCCGTTAGCTTGATGAACACTCCTGAGATCCTGATCCACTCAAGTATCTGTGAGCTGCACCACAGATCCACCCCACAGGCCAACCTGCAGACAGGTCATGTCTGAGGTCATCTCGGAGTTTTGAGCTCTATTGCATCTGAGCCTCCAACTTCTTCTTCCGCACCCGAGTCATCCTGCTCAGTCAGACCCTGTTTTCCTGCTAGTTTCTGCTCATTTTGTTTTCTGTCCTGTTTTCTTCCTCTTTACCAATCTTCATTTTATTCTTAATGATGTACTTTGCTTTTCAAGAACCATTTTGTCATCCTTACCTTAAAGACTTTTGTCTTGCTGGTTTTAGTGGCCCCACCCCTCTCTCTTTTGTTTCTCACCTTTTGTTCTTTTATCTCTCTTTTCTTCATTCCTATCTCTTCACAATATTTCTCTCTCCGTTATCTGCTCTGCCCTTGCTCATCTTCTTATCCCTCTTTTTCTCTTCTCCTCCCACTCCTGCCTCCCCTAATAGCCTTCTGTCCATCTCCTCTCTCATCTATCTTCTGCCCTCCGTATCTTTGTCTCTTTTACCCATCCTACTTTCTGCTTCACTTCTCCTCCTGAACCATCTCTTCCTCCTCATCATGCCATAGCATGTTTCTGTTTACGTCCTGCCTCACTCGCCTCCAGTCCTGTTTGCATCTTTAGATAAGTTTCAAAGTACGTGGTCAGTTAGCTTCAGGCTAAGTCAGACTAACCGTATCCCCAGAGGAACAGCTACTCGGAGTTGATCTCATTTTCACACACACACACACACACACACACACACACACACACACACACACACACACACACACACACACACACACACACACACACACACACACACACACACACACACACACATTATTGTCATAGCTGTGTCATTCAGTGTCTGTCAGCATCCTGCTCTCAGCGTGGACAGTCAGCACAAATGCTTCTCCTTTTTGACATGTCACACGACACTGCATCACACAGCACCACCAGCAAGATCCAAACTCATGATGAGACACGCTCATACCGAAAAACAACAACATTGCTCCAGGGTGGAAAAATGAAGCCAACGACGAAGTGTCCAAAACTGCACTTCCTCTAATGTCCACTTGAGGCTCCCTCCAGCAGTGAGTCGGTCCCCTCAGACTTGCATGTTCAAACCGCACAGCACAAATAAACACTTTCAGAGCCTGATACAAAAAACTGTACAGGGATGAACCTTTGAATCATTTAACCATTTGGATTTCTTTAAGTCGTAAAGTTAAAGGCAAGATGGTGACTCCTAACTGTCTGCTAGGCTTCACTTCAGCCGACTGGAGTCAATGAACTGGACCTCTGGACCGAGTTTGTGCTGTCAGAGACTTTTGGAGCATTTTTAAGCATATCTGCCAAATAATATATAATAATAATATTCCTGTGCTTTAGGTTGAGTAAACGAAATTTTACTTATTGATTAACAATTAGCAGATCATCAGATTAGTGTGCGATGCACCCATATGAATGCAGCTTTCTAACTAAGCTTGCTTGCATTAGCCAATTACTTAGCAGTTCATCCTTGTCTTTAACTTCCAAGGTGTCCTGTCCAAGGGCACACTGGTACATGGAGGGCCACAGACAACAAATTATTACCAACTAATAAAGGTTCAGTGGGACAGTCCAAACAGGAGATTTCACTTTAGATTTCAGGCCATTTTCTTTAAAATTAAAGAAAAGGAAATGAGAAAAAGGCAAAAAAACAAGCTAAAATGTTCAGCAGGAGCTACAGGAACATGACAACATCAAACTAATGAGCATATATGACAGCTTCTCCCATATTGGAAGAGAAACAAACATTTTATTCAGACCTAAAACATAACTGAGTAATGGAGGGAATGGAGTTTCTTTCTATTTCCTTTCCTTGCTGGTAATTTCTCTGTGATGCCCAGAAAAGCCGATTCCAAGTTTCCATCAGACTCCATCAAATTTCAGCAAAAAAGCTCAAGTTTACACGGAGCTCCTAAAGTGCAAGAGGAAGAAATGTCACAACTTTAAAATACGAGATCTGGATCTAAATGAGGAGGTGATTTCAGATGCATTTATAATTGGAAAGGGGATGATGAAATAACTATAAACTAACATGCTTATACCCTGTACATATTTCTAAAGATTTACTAGTTACCACTTTTTCCCTTTAGCTAAAGACATGTTGTCTCCTTCCACTAAAGTTTAAGTCTCCCTCTGGGAAAAATATCTGCTGAACTAAAAACTGCTGTTTATTTGGACTCTCAGGTGAGATGGGAATGAAATGAAGCCCGATCTGCTTCCGTCTTTGCTGTTTACGTCCTCTAACAGCTGCAGTATGAAAAATAATCAGACAGACAATGTGACAAACAGACAAAGGTTTACATTTAAACATGTTTTTAAAAAATTAATGGCAGATTGAATATAATGAGAGAAAACCTTATCTAACAAATGTCTGCTCCGAATAGAGAAATAAGAAAACGTATGTGTCTCCACTTGGAAAATGCTGCTCCGCCAACACCTGACCCATGACTGGGAAGCTACTCTGAGGACTGATTCTTACATTGTATCATTAACCAACTCACTGCATCCCTTCACTTCAGGCACCACACCACTGCTAAAGAACTGTACAAACCAGAGACCATCTTGCAACTACATACACCAGCACTGGAGCCCCGCAAAAATGCTACTGCTTTCCAAGAAAAGTCAAACAGCACTGACTGAAATGACCCCAGGAGGTGACCTACTGCCCAAACTGTAATATTCCCTGAACCTACCAAGTAGTGTAAGTGCCCAAACACAAACCACCATTTCCAGGGTAAAAGTCTTGGGTTTTATCCACTTAACAACACTACCTGACACCACACTGTTACCTCCTAATAGCATCGCACATTTCTACATATCCTCACTCCTGTAGCAGAATCAGCTTCAACATCATTTTCTTGGAAGTGCACTTTGGACTTTGCTGTCAGCCCACGAAACATTTAGTGAAACTAGCAGTTACACAGGTCATGCTGAGTAGTAACACCTACTGCAGGATTGTAGGTGATCTGCATGTACTCAAGCAGAAACTGAAACTGAAATAAATGCATTTTTATATCTGATTTTGTCAAGCCCCCCCCCCCCCCCCCCCCCCCCCCCCCCCCAATTCTATTACATTTTTATTTCAGTGTTCACTGTTTAACTATCAAAGTAAAGAACAGGAAATGAAAACCAATTAGTTCTGTAAGAAGGAGGCAGTGAATGAACTAATTCAGCTCCTGCAGTACATATGAGGATAGTCGGGGGAGCTATAACGTTTAGGCACCAGTCACACAGCCCAGAGATTGGTTCCTTACCTCATGGCAACCTCCAGTTGCTAGGGAACAATGTGGATTATTTGGCAAATGGTTGCTGGAGGTTGCTGGCAGTCACCAGATGAAACTGGCTGCAAAGAGGGTGCTGCACCAAAAGCCTTCACGTGAGCATTTCAGTGGTTAGCAGACTGACAAGGTCAACATAACATGAAAGATGCCAACTTCTCTGAGTGGTAGTGAAATGTGAAAACAATGGTGCAAACGAAGACTGTTTGCCTTCAAAATAAAAGTTAAAGCTGGTTTTAGAGGTAAGGCACAACTTTTACTTTGAAGGCAAATGTTCTCTGTTTTGGGTTTGTGTCAGTCTTTCAAGCTAGTAGTTAGCAAGTGTTTGCAGATAAATCTTCCCTGCAAACTACAGGCACAGCAATCTGCTAGCATTCAAAACCATAAAGCTCTTTATGACCAATTTCTCCAAATAACAGCAAGCAGCTTCCAGGAACTACATGCGGGGAATTAACTTTTTTTTTTCCTGGCAACCGTCATTTACCAGCTTTAGCAGTTTTGAGCTACAGGCTTCAGCAGTCAATTTCATAGCAGATGCCAGCAACCTCCAGCAACCACTTAAAACCAGTTGCATAAAATTAATTTTTTCCTAATTGGTCACTAGGGAAATATAATGTGTAAAAGTGCAGCCTATATTTTATCTATGTTTTCTGAGATGATTATGCTTTCAAACACCAATATTATATATTTAGCCATGTTCATATTAGAAAACATTTCACAGCATATATTATTCATACAGTTCTTCTTTGTATGGGTTGTAAAAGTGCAGCCCAACACATGTTGCATCATCTCCACAGCCCCCCCCTCCATGAAACATGTCCCCACGGCTCTGTCTACAGGGAGTAAATAAGCAAAGTAATGCATTATTTATCAAAAAAGGAAAGAGTGATGTGAATTATTGTCTTTTCCTTACAATATAAGTGTATGTGATTTGGGGCTATATAAATAAAATTGAATTGAATTAATATCTTACTGAGCAGAACAAAGTCACCTTCAAACTGCACCACATTCACTGACAATGGCTGACAAACTAACAAGTCATCTTACAATATTCAAGATAAACCAAACAACTGCCTGTTAAAGCTCTTTAAACCTCAGGCAGGACTCGGCTCAGGGAGCACAGCCATCTGCCCCAATCAGCAGCTTGTGATCAGTCTACAATATGAATTAAAAGTACAAAGACTGTTATTCAAAAATCAAATCCAGGCAGATCCACATTTCCCACCTTCTCAGCAGAAGAAGAGAGACTGTTAACTCACCCTGCGTCACTGCTGTTCCCACAGATTAAGGCATCCTTGGCTCCCTCCACCTTGTAGAGGTTGTCTAGAAATTAAAAAAGAAGAAGAGAGATTTAAGACTGAAAATAGCTTTTCAAGAATCCTCCTCTTCCTCCTCCTCTTCCCCCCTACAGAGCCACACAAGTGTTTTCAGTCATTGTGCTTGATTAGGTTTCTCTCAGGACTGCATGGGCATTCACTGACATGTCCCTCTTCCTCCTGTGTGCACCGTTCAGGAACTTCTCTTCATCATTCTTACTGGTAGAGCCTACAGTAGCTGAGACCTAATGAGGATGAATACCTGGAGATATTGTACTCAAGGTTTGCAAGACCTTTACAGCAAATGACAAATCTTTGCAGAAAAAATATTAAACCTTGTTGCAGGTGTAGTGCTGCTAGTTTCTGCCTTGTGCTCACACAGGAAAAGCAAATGTCAGACTGTATGAAAAATGGATTTGTAATTGTGGTACAAAAGTGTGAGATATTTTTAAGAATATGTTTTATCATCTCCTTTTAGAGGGAAATGGTGATGTTGAAGCTGCTAAATGGAATTCAGGCACCATTTATTTTGTAATTTAGACCAGTGTTATTCCTAATGTGGCATGGCAGAATGTTTTGGGTGTTTTGCTTCTTTGTGCTTGTCATCAGTGTTGGTTGATTTCCCCAAACCCTAAAGTGGGCCTGTCCTGCTTTTCTTTATTTCCTGCCATGTGCTGTACTGTTAAAATGGTGGATGCTCAGATTAAACATGGAAGTGTCAGACAATGAGGTCAGTGTAAGTAGACGTAATCCCTGTGAGCCAAAATTCTAAATGTTCAGTTTCAGAGAGCAACAACCTGCAGGGTGGAAAAATGAAGCCCATAAGGAAGTGCCAAAAAACTGTAGTTCCTCCAATGTCCACTTGAAGCTCTAGCAGTGAGTTGGTCACCACAGACTCCCATGTTAAAAAGTCTTTACAGAAATGGTTTTGTCATCTATGGACTGTTTCTGCTTTCATGACAACTCTCACATGGAAAATTTCCTTATAACTCATTCTTCTGGATACTGGAATTAGTGGGGTGGCCCCATTTATTGACAGGAGGATACTGACACAGGTGACTGTAGCTGCTAGCTGTTCATTGGACTCCCTGAACTGGACAAACAGCTCTGTTGGTGCAGTTTTAGACTATTTTTGCTGAGTGAAATTCCATGTGTAATTATCCCAGGGTTTTTGTGCATATGAGGTCATCTATCACATTTATCCACATGTATGCTACAAAACCTGAACACTGCAGGAATGTCATGTCTTCCTCATATAAACTTTAAATATTCAAACTCTATCAGAATCAGGTGAGCTCCATCAACTCTTCGTGACTTCTTCTGTGTCAGTTTGTGCTCAGCTCTCACTCGAGGCTGTGTGTGTGTGTGTGTGTGTGTGTGTGTGTGTGTGTGTGTGTGTGTGTGTGTGTGTGTGTGTGTGTGTGTGTGTGTGTGTTTCAGCAGCATCAATAAGCTCATCAAGCCCAGACTGTGTGTTTAGGCCTGGTTAGAAAGCATCTGAGCGGGAGGAGGTAAAACCAAAACCATTACAGCAAACATGGTTTGCTGAGCATTTATTCAACACTTACATCTGACCACAAGCCATTTCCAAGTACATTAATACACTTTACTGTCATCACGTGGAGTACTTGGGTGCTCCTCTGTGCCGGGCGTGCTTGAGAACAAAAGTATCAGTCATAACAACTCAAAAGCTTTTAATGCATGTCTGCAGGAGGAAAAAAGCGGTTCTTAACTTTAGCTGTGGTTTGAGGATACAGCATTCACTCCTGAGGATGGAATTAATGTATTTAACCTTTAACATCCCTCTTCCAAACAACGTGACTTGCTCAAGGACACAGCTCATGAATATTTGTGAGCTTGAGGAATCAAACAGACCTTTTAGCATAAAAAATAAACATAATGTTGATGCCAGCTAGTGGATAAGCATTAAACAAATACATGGACTTAACCACAGTGACCCACTGGTTTGGCAAAAGAACTGATATTCTGTACTTAAGTAGAAGTACAAGTACTTGTGTTAAAAAATACTTTGGTAAAAGTTGAAGTACTGGTTCAACTTCTTTACTTAAGTAAAAGTAAAAAAGTACAGGCTCTGAAATGTACTCAAAGTAAGAAAGTAAAAGTAATTCTTTGGAGGATGTTTCTACCTGCTATTTTTCTGTAAAGCTAACTGAACCTCATTATATATTATTGTAATAGTATAAAATAATATTACATGAGAACACAAATGTTATTCCAATCTAAATTTTAATTCTAATGAATGCTCTCAGCTTGAATCTGTTCTGTAGGACACAAACTGTTAAAGGGAATTTAAACACAGCTCTGTTCTCTGTGTCCTCCATAGTAGAGGGTGACTGTGCCTCCACCTAAACACCAACATGAGGATACTCAGGGGTTACAGTGGGATTCAGAAGGTGGAGGAACCCTAAGATCAGCTGTAGTGTCTCTGCATGGGGAGAAGAACCACAGCTTTCTATTGTAGCTGCAGTAAATGATGTTGGTGTGCAGGCTGTGATCAGCTGACCTGCTGCTGCTCTGAGGTTTACTGCTCTGTGTGGATGAAGTGAACTCACAAAGATGTAACCCAGTATTTCACAGCTCTCTGAGCTGATCTCTATTCCCTAGGGTTAGGGTTAGGGTTACCCTAACCCTTACCTTTAACTCTACCCTCTCTTCTTCCTCTCCTGTCCTCTTTCTCCATCTCTGAGTAAACTTCTCTCTCTTTGCTCTCCCTGAAATACAGCAGCTCTTCTTTCAGCTAGAAGACACACTGTGTGACAAACTGCACACTTTGTGTGTTTGCTGATATTTGTTGAGCATTTAGAAATGTTGCATTTACCTGCCACACGTTAATCCCTTTATGCTCCCTCCTCTTCAGTAGCGCTAGCTAAGCTGTTTATGTCCCGCGAGCACAACTTACGGACTCGGTCCGGCCCACTATAACCCCTGATTATAGCACTAAAAATGAGGCATAAATCATATGGGTTTGTATATTTAATCCCTTTGTACCCGATAAGCCCCGGTGATGGAGGATACGCCAGTACGATTGTCTCTTATGTGTTATTATTCCTCCGTTTAGGCTCAGATCGTTTGATGTTTGACGGCGCACTGACCGGAAATGCAAACTTTTCTCAGACGTGTTAAAAAGTAACGAGTCTGTTTTGAAAATGTAAGAAGTAGAAAGTACAGATACTTGTGTAAAAATGTAGGGAGTAAAAGTAAAAAGTAGTCAGAAAAATAAATACTCAAGTAAAGTACAGATACCTGAAAAATCTACTTAAGTACAGTAATGAAGTATTTGTACTTCATTACTTCCCACCTCTGCAGAGAACCAGACTGAAGCCTCAATCTTAGCTTTGCCATTGTTGTCTGTTTTTTGTTTAACACCTTAGAAAGTCATGGATTTTCAGAACTGGAGCACAGAAGCACAAACTGTATTATTTGTCAGATAGTTGCATTAAAAATGCTTCAAAAAAACACAGACAGCACAAACACTGGTCAGCTAGCAGCAGCTACAGCCACCTGTGCTTATCAAAATCACCAGTTGTTATAAAGGTTAAAGAGCCATAGAGACTCAAACTGCTTTCAGTAGCAGGCTGCAAACATTTTTATTTCCTTCAGTTTAAATTTGGACATTTGAACATGGCAGTCTGTGGGGACTAACTCACTTTTGGATCCAGCCTCAAGTGGGCATTAGAAGAACTGCAGGTTTTTGGCACTCATGTTGGCCTCATTTTTCAGACTGGGAGGTTGAGCTTGTTTAAAACAGAAGTGAAGAACAGATCATCACAATATTAAACTCTGGAGGCCAAACTCAACACCAAGGAAAATCTAGAATAGAGCGCTCCATTAGGTAGGATTTACTTTAAGGTCCTTTTTAAAAACTAATTATGTACAGTTCGCCCCTCATTTCTTTATATTTTTCTTGGAAAATGGGAAACATGCAAACACACAGGGAAGCACAGTATCTGAGGCAAAAACAGAGTTGGTACAATTGTAACTGAAAGTCAATATTTGTTATGACCACCTTTATTCTTCAGCACAGCAGGCTTTCCTGTACTCACTGTTGTACCTCTCTCCTGACCTCTGCTGAACATATTGATGATGATTTCAACCAAAAATTTCTAATTTGGATTCATGTCCATCAGACCTGCTGCCACTGAGGTTCAGTCCAGTTCTTGTGTGATGTGGGATACCGCAGCCTTTCCTCCCTGTTTCCCTCCTGACAGCCAACCTGCCACTAAGACCAGTTCTGATGAGGCTTCAGTGAACAGTAACTGGATCAGTTGAAGGTCCAGATGCATCTGTCAGGTCCTGTCAGGTATTTGCTGAATTTGTTCCCGTTTCCTAAGGACTTGACTTTCAGATACTGTTCATCTGCTATAGATAGTTTGCGTTTTCCTTCTTCTGTTCTCCACTTGTCCATTTTTTTTAAGGACACAGCACACCATTCGAGATATGCCAAGTTTGTAGTTAACAGTTCTTTGGGAATCACCTTGTTATTTTTATGCCTTTCAAACTGTGTTAGCTTTGGCAATTTTCATAGATTCATCTAAAGAAATGGGATAAAAATTGTATGCTTTGCAGTAGGCTGGCGCTGTCACTTGGTGTTGGCTCTCACTGCGGTATTGTATCACTTCCTGTTCCTGTTTCGGAGCACAGTGTTTTGCTGTCTGTTAGCTGTTATAACTGTATAACTCGATTTATCTGGATAATAACATATTTTAGTGTAATCTTCACCTACTTTAAATAGCATACTCTTTGGTGAATCACCTGTATTCACATTACTCGCATTATATACCATGGTAGCGGCTAAGCTACCATGGTAGCTTAGCCGCCGTTAGCTCCCCCCCCAGCAGATCCCGAGCAGCAGGGAAAACAGGCCGGCTGGGTGACTGTGAGGAGGAAGCGTAGTCCTAAGCAGAAGCCCCGGGTACACCACCAACCTGTTCGCGTCTCTAACCGTTTTTCTCCACTCGGCGACACACCCGCCGAGGAACAAACTCTGGTTATTGGTGACTCTGTTTTGAGAAACGTGAAGCTAGAGACACCGGCGACCATAGTCAAATGTCTTCCAGGGGCCAGAGCAGGCGACATTCATGGAAATTTGAAACTGCTGGCTAAGGCTAATCGTAGATTTGGTAAGATCGTTATTCACGTCGGCAGTAATGACACCCGGTTACGCCAATCGGAGGTCACTAAAATTAATATTGACTCGGTGTGTAACTTTGCAAAAACAATGTTGGACTCTGTAGTTTTCTCTGGGCCCCTCCCCAATCAGACCAGGAGCAACATGTTTAGCCGCATGTTCTCCTTGATTCGCTGGCTGTCTGAGTGGTGTCCAAAAAACGACGTGGGCTTCATAGATAATTGGCAAAGTTTCTGGGGAAAACCTGGTCTTGTTAGGAGAGATGGCATCCATCCCACTTTGGATGGAGCAGCTCTCATTTCTAGAAATCTGGCCAAATTTATTAACCCTCCTAAAACCTGACTACCCAGGGTTGAGACCAGGAAGCAGAGTTGCAGTCTTACACGCCTCTCTGCAGCTTCTCTCCTCCTGCCATCCCCCCAAAACCCCATCCCCATAGAGTCGGTGCCTGCTCCCAGACCACCAAAAACCAAAGCTAAAATCAGCAAAAAGCTATTTAAGCATAAAAATTCAAAAACAATAAATAATACAGCTTCATCAACTGCACCAAAAAATAAAACAATTAAATGTGGATTGTTAAACATTAGGTCTCTCTCTTCCAAGTCCCTATTAGTAAATGATTTAATAATTGATCAACGTATTGATTTATTCTGCCTTACAGAAACCTGGTTACAGCAGGATGAATATGTTAGTTTAAATGAATCAACACCCCCGAGTCACAGTAACTGTCAGAATGCTCGAAGCACAGGTCGAGGAGGAGGAGTAGCTGCAATCTTCAATTCCAGCTTATTAATTAATCACAGACCCAGACAAAGTTTTCATTCTTTTGAAAGCCTGACTCTTAGTCTTGTCCATCCTAATTGGGAAAATCAAAAACCTGTTTTATTTGTTATTATCTATCGTCCACCTGGTCCTTACTCAGAGTTTCTATCTGATTTCTCAGACTTTTTATCTCATTTAGTGCTCAGTTCAGATAAAATAATTATAGTGGGTGATTTTAACATCCATGTAGATGCTGAGAATGACAGCCTCAACACTGCATTTAATCTATTGTTAGATTCAATTGGCTTCTCTCAAAATGTAAAGGAGCCCACCCACCACTTTAATCATACTCTGGATCTTGTCCTGACATATGGCATAGAAACTGAAGACTTAACAGTATTCCCTGAAAGCCCCCTCCTGTCTGATCATTTCTTAGTAACATTTACATTTACTTTAATGGATTACACAGCAGCGGGGAATAAGTTTTATTACAGTAGAAGTCTTTCTGAAAGTGCTGTAACTAAGTTTAAGGATCTAATTCCTTCATTATTATGCTCTTCAGTGCCATGTGCCAACACAGTGCAGAGCAGCTACCTAAACTCTGCTCCCAGTGAGGTCGATTATCTTGTCAATAGTTTTACATTCTCACTGCGTATAACTTTGGATACTGTGGCTCCTCTGAAAAGGAAAGCTTCAAATCAGAAGTGCCTGACTCCGTGGTATAATTCACAAACGCACAGCTTAAAGCAGATAACCCGAAAGCTGGAGAGGGAATGGCGTCTCACTAAATTAGAAGATGCTCATTTAGCCTGGAAAAAGAGTTTGTTGCTCTATAAAAAAGCCCTCCGTAAAGCTAGGACATCTTACTATTCATCATTAATTGAAGAAAATAAGAACAACCCCAGGTTTCTTTTCAGCACTGTAGCCAGGCTGACAAAGAGTCAGAGCTCTGTAGAGCCGAGTATTCCTTTCACTTTAACTAGTAGTGACTTCATGGATTTCTTTACAAATAAAATTTTAGACATTAGAGAAAAAATTATTCATAACCATCTCAAAGATTATTCTTCATGTTCGGCTGCTTTCAGCACTGCTGGTATTTGTTTAGACTCTTTTGCTCCAGTTGATCTTTCAGAGTTAACTTCAATAGTTACTTCCTCCAAACCAGCAACATGTTTGTTAGATCCCATTCCTACTAGACTGTTCAAAGAAGTCTTTCCAATTATTGATGCTTCAATCTTAAAAATGATCAATCAGTCTTTATTAGTTGGCTGTGTACGACAGTCCTTCAAGGTGGCTGTAATTAAACCTCTACTTAAAAAGCCATCACTTGACCCAGCTGTCTTAGCTAATTATAGGCCAATCTCCAACCTTCCTTTCTCTCAAAGACTCTTGAAAGAGTAGTTGTAAAACAGCTAACTGATCATCTGCAGAGGAACGGTTTATTTGAAGAGTTTCAGTCAGGTTTCAGAATTCATCACAGTACAGAAACAGCATTAGTGAAGGTTACAAATGATCTTCTTAGAGCCTCTGACAGTGGACTCATCTCTGTACTTGTCCTGTTGGACCTCAGTGCAGCTTTGATACTGTTGACCATAACATTTTATTACAGAGATTAGAGCTTGCTATAAGTATTAACGGTACTGCACTGCAGTGGTTTGAATCATATTTATCTCATAGACTCCAATTTGTTCATGTAAATGGGGAGTCTTCTTCAGACAGTAAGGTTAATTATGGAGTTTCACAGGGTTCTGTGCTAGGACCAATTTTATTTACATTATACATGCTTCCCTTAGGCAGTATTATTAGAAAGCACTGCATCAATTTTCATTGTTATGCAGATGATACTCAGCTTTACCTATCAATGAAGCCAGATGACACACATCAATTAGTTAAACTGCAGGAAAGTCTTAAAGACATTAAGGCCTGGATGACCTCTAATTTCCTGCTTCTAAATTCAGATCAAACTGAAATTCTTGTTCTCGGCCCCACAAATCTTAGAAACATGGTGTCTAACCAGATACTTACTCTGGATGGCATTACTTTGGCCTCCAGTAACACTGTGAGAAATCTTGGAGTCATTTTTGACCAGGATATGTCCTTCAATGCACATATTAAACAAATATGCAGGACCGCTTTTTTGCATCTGTGCAATATTTCTAACATTAGAAACATCCTTTCTCAGAGTGATGCTGAAAAGCTAATTCATGCATTTATTACTTCTAAGCTGGACTATTGTAATTCATTATTATCAGGCTGTCCTAAAAGCTCCCTGAAAAGCCTTCAGCTGATCCAAAATGCTGCAGCTAGAGTACTGACAGGGACTAGAAGAGAGAGCAGATTTCTCCCATATTGGCTTCTCTTCATTGGCTCCCTGTTAAATCTAGAATAGAATTTAAAATCCTTCTCCTCACATACAAGGTCTTGAATAATCAGGCCCCATCTTATCTCAAAGACCTCATAGTACCATATCACCCCAACAGAGCACTTCGCTCTCAGACTGCTGGCTTACTTGTGGTTCCTAGGATACTTAAGAGTAGAATGGGAGGCAGAGCATTCAGCTTTCAGGCCCCTCTTCTGTGGAACCAGCTTCCAGCTTGGATTCGGGAGACAGACACCCTCTCTATTTTTAAGATTAGGCTTAAAACTTTCCTTTATGATAAAGCTTATAGTTACACTCAAAAAAGTGAAATAGGTGGGTTGTGCACTTATATTATTTTGATGTTTTCAGTTTACTTAAAATACATGTCTTTGTTAAGTTGAAATATTTTTTCTAATAAAGTCCATGTAATTTTGTCTTTCGTTGTGAGTACAAAATAATTACGTGCTGGTTAATCACAAACCATTTAATTAAAATGAATTATGATTGCAATACTTGCTACACCCGGAAGGTGGCAGTAAGAAGAGGATTGAAGTGCTTCAGACTACGCATGTGCAAACTCTCTCTTTTTCGCTGCTTTTGGCGATTAAGCATGCGGTGAAGTTGCTAAGTGCTAACGGTATTCATTTCCCGACTTGAGAGAGGTAAGAGGACATTTTTCATCCATACCTGTTGTAGTAATTTCATATTGACCAAGATTAAATTTTGTGTTTGTGATACAACACTTCTATATTTCCAAAGTATTTGTGTTTCAGAGAGCAGCGAACAAGTGCACAATAACGAGCACACCCCCCCCCCCCCCCAATCCCCTAAACACGTTAACAGGGTTTTCCTTTTTTGTTTGTGTTTGATATACGCTATATTAGCTCTGAAAACTGCTTTAACTAGGTCAGTGTGGTTTGGTGAGTCATTTTACTGTCGTATTCTATCCATGGATATTTTAAGAGAACGATTCTATCCTGTCTGAGATGTCAAGCGTTATTTCACCAGCGATTTATCCCATACCTGGCTGCTTCAAGTTTTCCATTGGCAGACTCGTGGGGGGGCATGGCACTCATCAGTTTCGTGGCAGTACAACAGGACTGATCCACTTTTTGATGAATTTGAAAGTTTACTTTGTATATTTATGTACACTATAAAATCTTTCGGGGTGCTTTTAGCCAAATCTGTAAAGTGTTGTTTGTTATATTTTTCATTGAATTGAGTGCATGAAAGCCATGTTGAGGACTGACATGAAGTAGATTTAAAGTAAATATCTGTTGTAGGACCCTGTACATAGCACACTAACGATTAATCTGTGAACCTGTTTATATATTTTTTCTCTTTCTCTCTTTTGTAATAATCCTGTTGCAATTTTTCAGGTCCTGATTTGATTTGAGTGAGTCCTGATTCTTGCTTCCACCTGCCTGCTCATTGCACTGTATAACAGGTATGATCACAACGAGCTACTTTAATTACTGTGAATTGAATTGCCAGAATTTTTATTTTAAGAAACATTTATCAGGTGACAGATTAATTTTCTTGCCCTCAATCTGAATGTGTGTTTTATTTTGTATTACATTAATTTATGGATCCTTTAAACGTGATGAATTTCAGATCCTGGGTGTGACAGCTGTTTCCTAACTCATTGATGTGGTGTAGACGGCACTGCTGAGCTTGCCCGTGGTATGTTAACAGTCAGACTTTTCTTTCTTAAAACCATTCTATAAATTGAGTTTCCTTTACCAATACATTCTTTGTGGGTTTTTTGTTTGTTTTTTTTGTTTGTTGTCAGTTGGTTTCTTTCTAATTTGAATGCTTTTAATCTATACATATTTAATTACTTTATATGTGCGTTTTCATCTTCTCCAGACTGACGCATTTGGGTGATGGCTGCACCAGTAAAACTGCGGATTATCCTTGGTTCCAACAATGCTGAAAAACTGACCATAGAATCAGGCTTGCCAGCATCTGTTGAGGATCTTACAAATGAGATCAAACGTCAGTTTGATATAGAGGGGGACATTAGACTCCAGTACATGGACAGTGACTTTGACAACGAGTTTGTTAACCTTAACCAATTTGTGACATTCAAGACAAGAGCACAGTTGAAAATCATTCACTTGTCAGATGCTCTAGACCTCAGCCAAGGCAGCATGAATCAGAGTGGAGAAGAAGCATCGTCTCATCTTCTGACACAATAATACTCTCCTCTGATTCAGAATCTCCTCGATCATCACATTGGCCGACAGAATTCCAAATTCCAAAGTTTTCATATGACGTAGAGATGCAACTTCGAAGTGCAAACCAGGACTTCATATCAAATGGAGTTCTTCTGACACCCGGTCATAAACTTAAATCAGACATCTTGGAAAGTCTGGCTCAGGAAATCATCAAGTTCAAGCATATCCCTCAAACTTGGAAATTGAATCTGTTGCTGAAGCTTGATCAAAGCACATCCATGTTTGAGGAGAACAGGGATCCTTCAGTGGTTTCTACGGCTGGAAAATAAGCCTTAAGTATAAGATAGCAAACTACAGGACAAAACTTAGAAAGTTGGGGTGCCCAGAACTGAGCATCAATTCCTCAAGCACAAACCTGCAGATAGATGTCAGCCTGCCTACGATGTCAAAAAACCGAGGAAAGCCGAAGTAAATTTTTGTCCTCCCTATCCTGCTGGAGAGACCCAGGACAGCCTTGAAGGGGAAAGATTGGCCATGTTATCTGAGGTCAAGAAGAGACATAATGATAAAGTTATCAAAGAAAAGATGGCTAAGACGTTCGCATACAGAAGGCAGGAGGTTGTCAGAGACAAGCCCATGATGGCAGAGTTCAAGATCAGATGGCCAGGACTGTTCACTGTGGCAGAGGTATGAAATGCTTTTTAATATCAGCTATAGTCAACAATTTTTTTCAATTATGCTTTAATGGATAGTGACAGTGTAGAGACAGGGAGGTCAGGGGAGAGAGTTGTTATGGCTTCCAGTTACACGGGAATGTTAATCATTTTATGTAAAAATAACACGGGAAATGCTATTGTATTGCAGCACAGCCTGTTTTTTGTACATTCTTGTGAGAGTATTTCTGTTTTAAATGTTAAATGTTTATGGTTTTGTGGACATTATGTTTTCAGGTGGAAGCAGAATTTGTGAGGATCACTACTGCCTCCCTTGTCTCAAGGTTCCATGCACAGCTTGACAACACACTGCCCAGCTCATCAAAGTGTTCAAGAAGAAAGGAGGCTTTGCAGGGACTAACATTAGCAGGATTTTGATCCCAATCACACAGGTATGTTTTGCTATTGGTAGTGAACAATATGAATTATAAACTGATGTTGACTAGTCAGTTTGACAAGTATGCTGACAAGTTAACAGTCAGAATAATATTTGTTTTTTTCTCTCTTTAGAATGAAAGTATTGAAAGTGGAGGGAGTGCATCCTGAGGGCGCTTTGTATCTACCTCAACGAAGACCCGAACATCCTCTTCAAAGAATACCTGGTTTGTAATTTTAAGTTTATTTTCTACCTATAATAAATCAATTTTAATCTCTGTGGGGGTGTTCCCAAGACCACTGATGTTGGTGCCTTGGGTGTGGCTTCATTAGTGCTTCATTCTTTATAACGACTGCCAACACTAAGATATCTATATTAGATGAAATAACTCAGTTGACAGATTCATGCTAACCACTCTAAAATTTGATGGAATCACTCAGCGCTGCTTTATCTTATTTTACACAAATAGCACTTTTTGAAGTATCATGCTGTTTTCATTCAAAGGAACCTGAAAGGCAAAAGTTGTTCTTTGGAATTCTACAAATCTGTGATTTCATAGATTGATTGTCTTTCTTTCTCCCCTATGTAAAGGATACTGATGGTACGGCTGTAGAGAGAGGCCTTGAGCAGCTTACCCTGGCATCTACATCATCAAAGTCGAGGGAGGTGATGCCACCACTCCTCCAGCTGATGTTGGAATTGTCATTGAGGGTGTTTGAAGTTCTACATGACCTGGGAGACGTCGCCTCTGCATGTGCACTCTTAATGGTGCAATATATGCAATGAACCTCAGTTATCCTAAGGAACTGAGGTACTTCTTTGAAGTACTTCAAAAGCTCTTCCTTCAACTGGATGCTGTCAAACTTTCACCCAAGGTACAGATGCTCAGAACAAACTGTTTGAATGAACCAAACATTGATTTGAATGCTCTCGTAAAAAGAAAAAAGTTATACAATTTTTTTTTCCCTTCCACACTACTAAATTAAAGCATGTGTGTTGTTTATAGTTTGACCATTATGCTGTCTCCAAAAACAAAAGAACTACAAGCTTCTTATATTGTTATATAATAGTATTGGCAAATTGGATGTTTTGTAGGATGTTACATTTGTTTATGCTGCATCAAGGTGGTTTATAATGTTAATATTGGGTAACAATGCTGCAACACAAGTTGACATGTTTGGTAACATAATTACATTTCAAGATAGTCCCTCCACAATATTAAAATGAAAGTTGACAACATGTGTTGTTATGGTTGATATGGTTAGATTATTATGTTGTTACAAAAAGAGAACTGCCTGTACAAAGCCTGTTCTATTGTTGGAATGCATAAATGCTGTTTACAACTGTTGGTGTCAAACCGCTGCACCCTAATGTCTGCTAAGGGTTATATTTTGGACCAAGTGGCAGCAAAATGTTAAATTAATATTAGTGAATAAAGGAAATAACAAATATGTTGGTTGTATGAATTCATTTATGTGGAACCTGTTGACAACTAGAATTAGGTCAAGCCAATTAGTATAAAATAAATTGGATGGAAACGTATTTTAATTAATTGAAATTAAATTTATTATTTTACTGCTATGAATACAATATATGTTTGAAGGACAAATGTAAAATATGTAGCCTGTAATATATTGTTTATGTCCATGTAACATAACTAAATTGATTGGATAAACTTAAATAATTCTTGTTAAACAAAAGTAATTTTATCTAGGTGGTACAATTCACATTGTGTTAATGTAATACAAGTTCATAAAGTTAGATTACCTTAACATTTTTGCTTTTAACTTACATAATACACTTCGTGGAACCTGTTGACAAAATAATTTAATTAAAGCCAATGTTTCATTTTTTGAGTGTAGGGCTGGATCAGGTGACCCTGAACCATCCCTTAGTTATGCTGCTATAGGCCTAGTCCTGCTGGGGGGTTCACATAATGCACTGTTTCTTCTCATTCACCTTATTTACTTTGTTTATACTCCACTCTGCATTTAATCATTATTGATATTAATCTCTGGCTCTCTTCCACAGCATGTCTTTCTCTCCCCTCAGCCCAACCGGTCGCCGCAGAAGACTGCCCCTCCCTGAGCCTGGTTCTGCTGGAGGTTTCTTCCTGTTAAAAGGGAGTTTTTCCTTCCCACTGTCACCAAGTGCTGCTCATAGGGGGTCGTTTTGGACTGTTGGTATTCTCTGTATATTGTAGGGTCTTTACCCACAATACAAAGCGCCTTGAGGCGACAGTTTGTTGTGATTTGGCGCTATATAAATAAAATTGAATTGAATTGAATTGAATTGAAGTAACAACATGCCTAAGGATACAAATTAAAATTCCATTAGTTCTCTTGAGTTAAGTGCCTTTTTATAGTTGAATGATTCATAGGTCAGTGTTAAATGGTGTAACAAACAAAAGAAATATTGCTCTGACACTGGTCAGGCTCAGGGACTGAACTGAAAATGAATGACAAAGCAGTCAATATCCAAAGAAAACCACTGAAAACCTTCAGAAAGCCTGGAGGACTATTGTGCCAGATCACACTAAAAATGACCAAGTCTGGCTCCCAGGAAGCAAAATATAAAGAAACCAGGAGTGGTTCAAGACTTCTTGCTCTGCTGATACAATTTCATACCTCTAATCTATTTTTCCACTCAAATTTAACAACCCACAATAGACAGGAGTTCCTGCACCACCACTTTAACAAAGAGCACACATTCATTTTACCATTTCGGTTTTTGCTGTTGCACAAAAGTTAAGCATAACAGTAACCTGCTTCTCTGGAATATGTCATAAAAATGATATTTCAGTATAAAGCAATGCCAAAATTCTAAAATTGTGATGTCCTTGTTTTATTTTGCACCAAGAGAAGTGCATGAAGGTATCTTCTGTTCAAGTTGAGAACAAAGCAGGCATTTCCAAGATACTACGGACAAAGACATGAACATGTGATCTGTAACATATTCGTGTAGAAAGCTGACGTAGAAATCACTGGGTGTGATTTTCAGGTACACATTAGGTCCTGTGCCCTCATACAGATGGATTACATGAAAAGTGGCTATACAAGAGTTTAAAAAATGTTTTATATAAGATAATGTTATCAAAGTGGTGAAAAATGTTTCAACTGTACTAAAGTAAGAGTAAAACATTTTCCATCCATCCATCCGTCTGTCCGTGATACACCCATCCATTCGTCCATCCATCTATGCATGCATCCATCCATCCATGTGTCGATCCATCCTGCCATCAATCTGTCCATCCATCCATCCATCCCTCCGTCCATCCATCTGTCTGTCCGTCCATCATCCATCCGTCCATTCATCCATCCATTCCGCCAATCCTGATTGGCTGGTGATCGCGATGACCATGTCTGGCAGAGCCATCCCTCCCTTAAGTAGCCTGCGCTACAACATAGTCATTATTCAAGATAAGCACCTCTTCTCACTTCGCCCCAGCAAGAAGGGCTGTCTGGTGAGACATCACTCATGCTACTCTGAGAACCGGGGTTATGCAAGTAACCTAAAGTTCTTATTCCTAGCATTCGTTTCGATGTCTCACTATGGAAAATGGAGACTCCCGTATTGCCAGACAAGCTTATCTCCAGCAATCACCAGCAAAATAGCAAGTAGTCCACCTATCCAAGTGAGGCCCCAGAGCTCAGTACTGCTTGGGCTACACTTGGAGCAGAGACATCCAGTCTGTAGAACCGGACGAAAGTGAGAGGTGAAGACCAACTTGCGGCTGCAGAGATGTCTCCACTAGCCAGTGCATTGCCGGCCAGAGCGGAGCTATCAGAATCAGTGTGTGGCGATGTTTCCTCACTCTGGACAGAGTGGGAGGTATTAACGCCAGAGGAGGAAAAGCATACGGGACCATGGTTGGCCAAACGTGTGAGCACGTCCATACCGAGAGGCGCGCTTTGATCGCGCAAGGAGAAGAAACACGGACACTGCGCGTTTTCTTCTGAAGCAAAAAGATCCACCGAAGCCTGGCCGTAGCGCAGCCACAGCTGTTCTACAATGGCCGGATGCAGGGCCCAGTCACTGTATAGCGGAGCACCTCTGGATAGCAGATCCGCTCCCAGATTTAGAGAGCCTGCAATGTGCATCGCCCTCAGAGACAGGAAACATTTGCTGTTCCACAGGATCAGTCTGCGTGCCAGTATGTGCAACTGGCGTGAATGCAGTTCCCCGTGACAGTTGATATAAGCCACCGTCATTATATTGTCAGGCCTTACAAGGACGTGATGTCCCTGTAGGAACGGGAGACAGCGCCTGAGGGTGAGAAACACCGCCAGAAGCTCCAGATAATTTATGTGGGATCATTGGAGAGTGCCGCTCCAGAGACCTCTCACAGATCGCCCTTCGTGGACACCGCCCCAACCGGACAGGCTCGCGTCCGTGGTGACCACCTTCCGACACTGAACAGTGCCCATGGGTACCCCCTGAGTCAGAAAATCCGGATGTCGCCAACAGCATAAAGCCATTTAGCATTCCACTGTTACTGTAACCCTCTGCGCGCCATGACGCACGGGGTTCAGTCTGAGTGAAGCTACCCAGCGCTGAAAATCTCTCATATGCAGCCGGCCGAGTCGCACTACAAGGATGGCTGAAGCCATCAGTCCCAGTAGGCGAAGGCACAGCCTGAAGCGGACCGTTTTGTGTAGACGAAAAAGAGCGAGGCACGCTCTGAACGCCTTCACTCTCTCTGCTGACAGACTGGCTGTGAAGGAGATTAAGTCCAGAGATAAACCCAGAAAGATTATGTTAGGCCGGAGACAACACACTCTTTTCTGTGTTTATTATGAAACCCAGATCGGTGAGATGCTTCACGACGACAAATGTCTGTCGCAGCTTCCTGCTCCGATCGCGCTAGAAGGAGCCAGTCGTATAGATATGTAGCCAGACGAATGCCCTCCTGCCTCAGCGGCGCTATCGCTGCTTTGGTGCAGCATACAAACACCCGGGGGCGCAGGGACAGGCCGAAGGGCAGCACTCTGTACTCGTAACAGATGCCCCGAAAAGCAGGATAGGGCGAAGCAGTGCCTCCGTGCTCTTTGTTGTTTCGTTTTCTAACTGCGCCCTCGACATTAAGTCTGGATGCTGCAGTGGGACATGGTTTATTGAATACAGGAGTGTGTGTTTGTGCGACTTAGAAGAGGAACAGGATCTGCTGTTCCCGAAACAAAGTCTCCTTTCCTCGTGGCTTGGGCGCGTGTGCTCAGTATGGGCATAACGCGCAGCGACGGGGAGTCGGTGGGGCGGGTATACCCCTGGAACACACTCCGGAACATAGCAGGTGGGGCTGGTGAACGGGGAACATCCAGCTTCTTCACCTGTGGGAAGTGAGCGGCCTGTCAGGCTGCTCTTTTCTTCTTCCTGGCCTGCTGACTCAGGGGCTGCGCTGGTTGTCCCGGCAGAGCCGCCGTCTGAGTCAGGCCTTTCCGTGGCCAGCCAGCCCCCGTCTGCTGCCTCGGTGGGGTTACAGGGAGTGGCTGGGGCTTCGTACGTTTTGGGATTCTGAACTGAGGGGGTGGCCGAGAGACAACCTGTGCAAAGGTCTGTCGCGGGGCTAGAGGAGGCATCCGCTCGGTTTTCAGAGGGAGGCAAAGTTTAAGGGCTTCATCCTCCCTTTTCTTTGCCTCACATCTCTGCTGCATGGAAGCCAGAGCAGTTCTGAAAATGCCATCAGACACTATCGGCATGTCCAAGATGTCCTCCTTTTCTCTCTCTGATAAGTCTGTCAGGTTGAGCCATCTGGCACATTCCTGCAGCACCATCATTCCCATAGATTTCCCTGTGGCTTGGACTGCGCAGCGTTGCACGCGGAGGCAAATGTCCATAATCACAGTGATCTCTTCCCACACATTCGGGTCGGGCCTAGTCGCCATATCCTCGCACAGCTCCACTTGGTAAGCAGCGAGAATAGAGGAAACATTCAGCGCCCTAACCGACAAAGCCGCTGCTTTGTAGGCCCTTTCAGTCATGGCGGAATGAAAACGGTCCACCTTTGACGGGAGTGTGGGGTTCCTGGAGGATGCCGCTGCTCGCCGCGGATGGAGGAGGGCTGCAACTAACGGCTCCATAGGGGGCATGCGGAGTAAGCCGTGCTTCTCCATGCCCTCAAAATCCAGGGAAGAAGCCCCTTGTATTGGGCTCCTGCTGCTGAACGGGCGGTCCTTCCATGAGACCGCTATCTCTTCCAACAGCTCCGGAAGACTGGGAGTAACTGCTTTGCTGCCCTGGTGGCCTGGGGCAATTTCTTCCCCTCGTAACGTGATCTGGTAGTCTCCGTTACGACGTCGGGCCAGGGAATATTTAGCCTGGATGCAGCGCGTTTGCACACATTCTGCAAATCCATGCTGGGAGCGGGGAAGCTGGTGCGCTGTCCTCCTCGCCCTGGGAGGTGGCCGCAGTGTTAGGCTTGGCAGCCTGAGAAGAGGGAGCGAAAATTTCATCTCCGTCCACCTATCGTCAGATATGAGGAGCTCTGAGGTGTCCTCATCGTCATCCTCATAATCTAACTCTAGCACGTCTTCCATTGGCGGGGCGCCGCGGCTAGTTCCAGCTGTGAGCCCCAGCTGGTGCTAGCGCACGGTTCGGCTTCCGCGGTTCCTTTCTTGTTGCCACCATCTGCCGCGGTCCCGGCTGTGGGCAAGTAAGAATCCGCTCCCGACTGGCTAGCTTGGCACGCTAGCCGTCACCGGAGACTCTTCATGGTGAACTGGGCACAGTGTACGCATGGACTGGGGGCTTCGAGTCCAAGCTGGGCATGTTTCAGCCCGAGGCAGCAAGAGTAGACCTGGTGTGTGTCTTTACTCGAGATTTTGTTGCCACAAACGCACAGTCGAGCCCCGGAGTCTCCGCTTTCTCTGGTGTGAGGGAATGACGGGTTCATCATCATTAGCTGGAATGCTAACTATGATGACAGCGTGTTAGCTGGTTTGCTAACTACAGCAAGAATGGTGTTAGCTGGCGTGCCAAACCACACAAATAACCACCTTACTGGAGGGTAGGCAGTAAGATGCCCTGGTCTATGGTGAAGACTCGGGGAGAGGCGAGCAAAAGAAGGCAGCTAGCGCCCGGCGACGGAGAAGTTGGATAGCGCTCCTGTCTGTGGACAGTTAAACTAGCTAGCCTATTTGCTCCTGAGATATGCTCCGAAGCAAGAAGAGGTTTTTGAATAATGACTATGTTGTAGCGCAGGCTACTTAAGGGAGGGATGGCTCTGCCCAACATGGTCATCGCGATCACCAGCCAATCAGGATTGACGGAATGAGATAAATGCTTCTGAGGAATACGCAGGGAGGCGCATCCCATAGTGAGACATCGAAACGAATGCTAGGAATGAGAACTTATCAAGTCTAATAAACAGATTACTGTTAATTCACAAATATTTATAATTTCATGGTTTGTTAATAGTATTAGTTATTTACTAAGGTTTAATTATCTGTAAATTTCCAATATAATCAGCGATTATTATAAAGTGAAAAATAGCTTTGGATTGATTATGTAATCATTGCTTAAATAGGAACACTATTTTGTTATTCAGTATGTAAAATAGGAAGTGTTTTAGTGATTTAGAAGCACACATCAGAATATCAGAAGTTACTTTTATTGCGAAAAGCTGCTCCTCTGTGAGCAGAGCAGGGAAGCTGTGCCACAAGTAACTCTTCAGAGGAATGGTGACCTTAAAGGCTGGCTTGACATTTCATCCATTTGCCTACGAGAACAACTGTACAGGATGCTCATCTTTTATTCAACACATAACTCAGACCACACTCATTTAACTCCAGCCATTAAGACAGATTACATAACATTGCAAAGGAAAGGACTAAAAGCGAGGTCATTTTCTTATGCAGTCCAGTCTCACAGCCAGAGGTGACACACCTGTGTTTGTTTCACAGTTCTGCCTCTTTCTCTTTGTTTCTGCTGCCTTTTGTAACAGCATTTTAAAAATTTCACCACATTTTCATTGTTTTTGTCATTTTACTTTCACCTCCAGTTGTGAGTATAGACCAAATTTTTTTTAGATTTTTTGAGAATAAAAATTTCAAAAACTGAACTGAAAAAAAAAATTATAATTACATACAAGAAATACCTTCAGTTCTTCAGATCGTTCAACAAAAACCAGCCTGATTTAAATTTTGATGCATATATTAATTATGTAAAGTGTGTGAAGTACTTGTAATACTGTTCTAAACTTCTTAAATCTTGCTGCTTGCAAATAGCATCCATGTTATTTAAAAACCAAACAAGCTGAAGACTGATTTTACAAAAAAAAAATCTGTGTGTGGATGTAGTTATTGTTGGCTTATAAGACCAATAAGAGTTGAAACCTTTTCTATCTGTGAGCCACGTAGAGGGTATGACAGGATGTTTCACCAGGTTGTTCCTGGTGTATAAATTATTGATATTCCTTTTTTTCATGCAAGCAAACCCTGACCCCAACCCTTATTTAAAACAAGTACAGTAACACTGATAAAATACCTATTAAATACCAGAAATAGTGATCACGGTGACCTATATCCACAAATTATCAGCCTTCAAAAAGCCACATCACCTTTTTACAGGCTTTATTGTGAAAATACTATGCTGTGGATGATGAAGCGATTAGACAATTTTTCAGGAGACAGGGAGTTGCAGTTCCCTAAGAGTTCACAGGGAAATAAATAAAGCTGCTGCACCCAAAGAAGCAATGTTTAAACACTTTTAAGAAAAAACTTTTCAGAGAGAAACAAAAAGATTTCAGCATTTCAGAGTCAACAGAGACAACAAAAGTCTTGTTCTTCTTTCCATTTTGGTGGTTGTGGACTTTTGACAAACAGGTTGTGTGCTGCTTCTGTTTGCCTCTGAGCGCCGCAGCACCAAAGGCTCTTAAGCTTTTTAGGAGCGCAGCCATTCATTTGTTATCGAGCGCATCAGGGAGACTGCATCCCGGCTCGCCAACAAAAAACTTCTGAAGTCTGGAGTGCTTTTGTTCACAAGTTCAAAGTAACCGCGAGGCCTTTTACGCAACACTTAAGATTAGCCACTGAAGCATTTTATCCTCACACAAAGCAGATAGGAGCAGTCATTACCTTAAGTTCATCCTTCAGATTTCCACACTCCCTCCATATGCATGCATAGTAGACTACGATCTGACATTTAATAAAGGTTTTTTTTTTTTTCTGAGCGACCACCATCTGCGAAGATTTCACTGAGCTGCAGGAACTTGGAAAATTGTCTCTGTGGGATATTGAGAGAGTGGGCTTAATTTCATTTCTTTTTAAAACTCGAGAGCAGCAAATTACTCTGTCAAGTCTAAACACACCTCCACCCTCCTCTCACAGCTTTTCCATCTGTGAGAGATAAATTTACAGGAGGAAAACCTGCAGGTATGACACAAGAATTATTGGTCAAAGTGAATTAGACTGTTAATCTGCTGATGCATGAAGGAAAGGCATCAGGCAGTGATTCATTTATTGTGGAAATGTCCTTACACCCATCTATCAAAAGTGATATTTGATTTACTATGGAACAAGTGGAGCTAAAAGTTTGCTTTGTTTATAGTGATGACCAAAAATTTAAAAATGCTTTCTTTGTGTTTGAAAAGGTGCATTCATGTTCTTTTCTACTCTCCCTCTTAAAAGAAACTCAAGATGGAGCTTTGACAGAGTCTTTGTTCTGAGCTGTGTCTCCTGCCTCGTTTTTCCCTGTCAAAGAAATAACCTATTATTATTATTATTACTGAAACCTCTTTTGCTGTAAATGAAAGGTGAACTGATGACTCACTGCTCTCCACAATTCTTATGAATTTAAACTGTAAACTCTCACAACTTTCTTAGAGATCCCAGATTCCAGTTGAAAAGAAATTGCAAATTTTGGGAATAAACATTGGAATCATTGCTAAACTAGATGTCATATAAGTTCTTGATGTGCTATGAAGAAGTGTGGTTTTTTCTCACTCTGAGTGGATTTTCTTGGGTGCACCTGTGCACTTAATCATGGTCAGGTCCATGTGTCGTGAAACCCAAATTTTTGCCATTTTCTGTCATTTCTGCCCATTTGATCAATATTAACAAAATTGGTTAAAACCATTTTTTAGGCTAAAAGCTCTCTGGGATTCCCCCAAAAACGTCTCTGTGAAGAAAAACTGTGCAGAAAACCATGTTAGTGACATGGGATTTTTAGCCAATTTGTTTTCACTTGCTTTTAGTTTTTACATGTTAATTAGGTTTAGGCACTGCTACTCATTGCTAATCTCATTTTAATTTTAATCAAGAAAAGGGTTTGATTTGCAGGGGAAATTTTCTAGCAGTGCAATGATCCATTATTGGTGACAGCAGGATGGTTTATGTAAACTCAGTGGGATGTATTTAATGACCAGCGACAGGGCTGATAATAAGAGAAATACACTGTATATGCAGATGTCAAAGTGAATGCCATATGGAAATGTTTCCGGTATGAAACTCTTGCTGGTCAGCAGTGAAATGGATCATACATGATGCCTGTTAAAATGAATTTACTGAAGCACCAGGGACGTCTGCTGCAGTCAGACGACTCTGACCAGACAGAACAAACACAGCTTGATGGGAAATATTTAGCACGGAGACTATCTGCCATTGATCTCCCACTGAGGGCTGTTTTCAGATCAGCCAAACGTGCTGAGCTTTAACGCCGCTGCCTCGGCTCTCGGGTTTCACGGCAGCTTTTAGAGGTCGATGGGGGAGCCTGTAGGGGACCTTTGTTTGATGTGATGGATGGCAAAGCAGACTGGAAATGAATAAATAGCACATTAGAGATAAACAGCATTGTCCTGACAAACAGGCTAAAAGTTGACTTTATTTTGGTGGTTTTACCCTTCATACTGGATCCTATAATAGAAAATAAAAGGAAATAGCCTTAATTTTTTGACTGTTTGACTGTTTTGACTTTTGATTGTTGGATTTTCTCTGTATTATTGTAGGGTCTTTACCCACAATACAAAGCGCCTTGAAGTGTCCATCACTGTATGGTGCTATATAAATAAAACTGAATTGAACTGAATTAATTTTAAGTCTTCATTAACTGGTATATTCTTTAGGAGGCATTTCTTCTCTTGCTGCTGTATTGTCACTCCATTTTTAACACTCCTAGCTCATTTAAATTCTTAAAATTAATGATTTACCTATAAAGTATATTTGAACTGGTATCCTGTTTCTGTGGTTTAGCTTGAGATAGTAGGCTGTCAGTCTGCTGTTTACCTCAATTGTCAATATGTGTCCACCTCTATTTACTCTAGAGGAGGCTATAAAACTATAAAACTTAGTCCAATATGAGTCAGTGAAGCTCACTTCTGACCAATTACAGTGATACTTAGGAGTTCTTGAGGAGATCCTGAACTTTTCTCTCGGTAAGTGTTGCTGTTAGCTGCTGTTAGCTGCCATTAGCTGATATCAGTGAAACTGTCTTTGAAGTGGATCTAACATTGCTGGACTCTGAGGCTTCGCAAATAAACTCTCATACAATGTGAGAATGTAATCAAACTTTTTATCAGAGGGGAAGTGTGGCTTTTAGGATACTCAAGCCAAACATTAGCTGGCATAATTTTAGCTTGTAACCAGGAGTTGTTGTTTAGCCAGCTTTTTTCAGCTGACCGGAGATGGGAGGGTTGCATATCTAATCTGCTGACAATAAGTAATTGTGACAGTATCGGGATAAATAAGCATGTCTAAGCACATTTTTGTGTGTTAAAGACTTCGGTTCAGGAGATGAGGTGAAGAGGAGGAGGATGAGGATGAGATGGAAATGAGGGAGGAGAGAGAGCAGTAGTGGAGGAGGAGAAAGACATAATGAAAAAGAGATAATGAAAATATACACGCACAAATGTTAAACTGTCATATGTAGTTTGAAAGAGCTATCTGTGATAATGGGGAGGTCCATCTCAGCCAATGTATTCAAGATGGCAGGGGGACATGGTGGCTTCCTCAAACCTGCTCCTGTTTAGTTTTAATGGAAGTTTATGAGAATGCATACGTTTGTTGGAAGATATAATTACACATTAATCAATGTATATATATTTTTTGTCATTTTGGAGGTAAATGTCTCAGATAAATGAACAGAGAAAAATCTGTGCACTGATACACTTGCAGCTCAATATTTTGCTCGCACAGAGCAACAAAGACAGCATGCAGCTCAGGTTTTATCTTTGTCACATTTTCCTTTAACTTGAGACTTCGACTTGTCTGTGTGTGTGTTTTATGGCTGCATGGAAAGTATGTAAATCCACATTATGTGTTCTATATTATGTTCCCAGTTCAACATGGATGACACATGCCTTCTCCATGTGTGTTTGACATCTTTTGTGTACCAACCACACAATCCTGGCTGTATGGGCTGAACAAACTTCACATCCCTCACTGTGTGTGTGTGTGTGTGTGCCTTCACTGACGTCAGTTGTAACCACAGTGCCAACATGACATTGTCCAGTCCCGTTAGGAAACAGTAGTCACCACAACAGCATGACACACAAACTCCTCTCTCCAGAAGACATACTAGAAGCAGCTGAGCATCTCATCTTGCAGCCAACGAGTGATTTTGGTGTTTGTAATGTCGCTTTATTTTTTTATTTTTACTGTAAACCATAGTTATCAGAATTTAAAAATCATGAGCCCCCTGTGGTGTCCCCAGCAGGCCACAGAAATATTTATCTATTTATATGCAAATGGTATGGAGGCCCCACAGTGACATGGAAAAAATGTTATTGCACGGCAGCGAGTTAATAAAGTAGGAATGTGAAAATCAGGCAACAAGATGCAGAATCTGCAGTGTGCAGACAACACTGGGTAAGCTACAAACCCTGGAGAAATTTGATTTATTTTCAATTATTTTAATCTTGATATGAATTCTAATGATATCATTTCTAAATGAGGTCCACCAACCTAAAGAGGGGGCTGCTCCCGTGCTTCACTGGAGAAATGCCACACTTCCTGGAGCACACTGGATACTGTCTAGGCAGTAGCACAGACGGTATATGTAGTTTCCATTTAAAATGTGAGTTTAAAAAAGTTTTGGTTGGAGTAGAGTAATGCTACCAGCATCTGCTGGTCTAGTCCTGTATCACTCTCTTATATCTGCTTCGTGTTTACGTACACACTATAAGGAAAACTATACAGTATTAAAGTGCTGTATCACAGTAATGTTACCAAATGCTATTATATTTGTATGTTTATTTACTTTTATTTTACCACAAAGTCCCAAAGAGATCAAATCTCTTTTGTAAGAGAGACTGATCCATGATAGCAGCAATGGAAACATATTAAAAATGTGACAAATAAGGCAAAAGGCACCATATACAAATTTACACAAATACAACAAATGCATTAGTGGAACCTTACATTCTTTTTATGCCTTTAAATCCAACAATAGAGCTATAAAGTATATTTGATCTGTCTAAACTCCGGACATGTTAAAAAGCATGTTTGGAGGAGTGTATCTGATAACTACCAGAGCTGAGACATAGAGGGACACTGAGGTAAACTGGAGTCCATCAAGTATCACTTTATAGATACAAATATACTGGTGCTTTTTCTTGATAGTCACTGATGACCAACCAGCCAAATGGGAAGAATGCAGTGGTGAGTAAGAGACTTTGCAGTGGTAACGAAACACATAGATACCCGGTACAGGTCGATCGAGGCTCCTTACAGTATTTAATGAATCACAGGCAGAAAAATGGCACCCACAAGTTTCAGAGTAAGAAGAAAAATGCCACGAGTTGTAAAGAGTTAACCGCTAGAGATATGATCTGTTGAGCACAAAGGGAAGCTTGATGCAGTCATCCAAATACCTTGTTTTAAACCCAAACCCAATATGCATAATTAAGACACAATCTGAGAAAGACCTAGGGACAGTCAGTCAGAGTTCCTTCAGTCTTTCACAACAAATATCCATCAAACCTTTCTTAAGAAACTTTTTCACTCTGATCTCAGGCTCCAAGACACCATGTCCTCACAGGCTCTGACCAACAAGAGGTTTAAACTGCAAGATTAACCAAAGATGGGGTGACACTTTAAACATACTTCAGCATGTCAGGAGTTGGTTCCATATCCAGCTTCACATCCTATTACAGGGATTTCTACAGTAATGACCAGTAAGAGACCAGCTTTCTACATTCCACTGATTTTCAACCAAACTAAGTGAACTAATGCAACAAGCTAAAGCAAACAAACTTAACAATGTATCAATGTATCAAAATCAGTCAATCTGCTAAGAAGCTTCTTCACTGGTTACTTGATTAAATGCTCACCTTCATTTTCAGTGAAGTCTTTGATGGAGGCCCAGGTCTTGTTGTTGCAGTAGAAGGAGGTGTTGGTTGGCAAGCTGTCATTGAAGCAGTGTGCTACGCTCCTGACGCACTTCTGCCGCAGGTTTCCCATGAAGAGCTGCAGGCCAATGAGTGCGAAGACACTGAGGCAGAAGACCGTGAGGATCATCACATCAGCGAGCTTCTTCACCGACTGGATCAGAGCACCAACGATGGTCTTCAGGCCTGAGGGTCCGCCGCGAGATGCAGCAACACCAAAAGGGTTAATATTTGGACAAATCTGGAAACTGGTCTAATTGGTCTAGCCTAGCAGGTATGTTGAGCCCACTAACTCCATGAAGATGGCAGCCAGTTCAGGTAACATTATCAAAGCATCCTGCCTTAAAAAATTTAACTTCAAACCCTCTGATGTCTAAGTACCTTCAACCCCTGATCCTGTATGAGATTTGTGAAAATTGTAATTCTTCTAACTTTTTAAAACAGGAGACAAAAGACAAATGTCAAGTTTTTTTTTATATTTATTCCAAAACAACCTTTTTTTCTCCAAAGGTTAGGGTTGTTTATCATCAATGGCGACTTAGAGGTTAAAGTTTTTTTGTTTTTTTTTGTCATTGACCAAAGTAGACAAGGTACAAAAGCTAAGTAACACTAAAGGGCGGCCATCTTTATGCATGAATATATATAAACCAAACCAATGAAAACATGAAAAAAATTCTAATATTTCCTTCCTGTTCGGTGAAAACCTGGTGAGATTCTTCCAGTTGACAATTTTAAATATTTTACTTTCATTATTTTATTAGTTTTACTCCTTCACTGTTAAATTTTGGTGGAAAAAAAGTCAGGTTTTCACCCATGAGCAGTTGTTGGAAAAGTTCACTGTAGACCAGTAATCACTATAAAAATACAGCAAAACAGGCTACAAACTCCCCCATTAATGTTAAGATAACACAGACACACACACACACACATGGTAAAAACAGCAGGAACAAAAACACACTCAGAACACAAAGGGTGCAGACAAGTCGACTGTTATCAGCCGAGTCTTACCAAGGAAACTGCTAGTTTCTATACTTTTTTAATCACTTATTAGCACGTTTTTGTTTCAGTTCTTTCATTGGAAACAGACACATACCAGCTCAAACACATTTTATATTACTTGCATCAAACATTTTGTCTAACAATGATTTTTGTTAACCTGGAGGTGTCTGTGGACAAATGAAAAATGACATTCGATTAGATTACAGCTGCGGTTCTGACATGCTGTCATGGTGCTATTACTGTGCTAAAGTTATAACATGTGGTTAAACATTGTTATAACGTGGCCGCTACCATGGCAGGAGAATGTTTTCATCTCATGTTAACAATGCTGTTAGCGCTGCATGCTAACATGCACAGTGGAAACATACAGAGGCTAGCCAGCAGCACATATGAATAAACAACTGCACAGTTTGAATTTTGATTTGTGTCACTGTGGAAGGAAAGTTATATCTTCTAAATGTTAATAAATACTGCAGATGTATAAGTGATTCAGACGTTTGTTAAAAAACAATAAACCAGGAGTTGGCTATTAATCTTTAGCTACAGCTTATTAGCAAAGAGTATTTCTATGTACACTGAACTTTTGTGTGTCATATCTATGCATTTTAAACTTTTCACATATAATTTCATGCCACCAAAGCAAGAAGTGCAAAGTGGTAACACGTAAACGGGTTGCGTTATTCCTACACTATTCCCTGGTAGCAGACAACTGCTTTTCCTTTCACAGTCTGAAATCAAAAGAGCAGAGCAGAATACATTTGATATCAGCTGTAGCTGCTGAGCATTAACTCCTTAAGTAACCTGATCAAACAATGAGTAGCCATTGTTTGGCTAGTCTGAGCTACTCTTGAAAACAGCTCAATTAGCAGGACGTTTTCCACTGCAGAAAGTAACAGGTGAACAGATATATTCTTTGGAGTAGGTATTTCTGAGCAGCTTTGCAAAAATGGCTGGATGGGGCTCAGTGCTGATTGGTTGAACTTAATGCCATCTTTAAGCAGCAGTAGTCTCAAACTGTGCCACAAACACCACAAAAAACTGCAATAGCATCGTTCAGTCTCAGATATCCGGAGTTGTACCCCTAATGTACGGCATCTCTTTTGTCATCGTTTTATTGTCACCATAGCAACCACAGCAACCAAAGCTATAAAAGTGGGAATGATTGTATTTAGCTCAAACTGTTATCTATTGAACTGCCTAAATCCAACTAGTTTGTAAGGATCATTAGTAGCAAATAAAATCACATGCATGACTTCAACTTGGGTCTCTGGTATCAACTACCAGACTTTTTGTCCTTTAAAGTGGAATTTGATACATGCACAAATTGGTAGATGTGTAACTGAACAGATACAATTTGTTTCCAAGAACACACAAAAAAACCCCCCGAAAAACTGGGAATTTCATGACCAGAAGGACGATTTGATATATTAAAGTTCATGAATTACAGTGACACTGTTTTGGGAAAAAACCTGGCAAATAGTGAGTCTTGTGGACCTTCCATAGCAACAGAGAGGCTGAAGGTATCCATCAGGGCTCTGACACACATCAATTAGTTAAACTACAGGAATGTCTTAAAGACATAAAGGCGGGGCACCTGGGTGGCTCAGTGGTGGAGCAGGTGACCACCTGCACATGCCGCATTGCGGTGCGGGCAGTGCAGGCTCGAGTCCCGGCCTGTCACTGACTTGCCTGCGTGTCTTCCCCCCGCATCCTTCCCCGCATTTCCCATATTCACTTGACATAAAGGCCTGGATGACCTCTAATTTCCTGCTTCTAAATTCAGATCAAACTGAAGTTCTTGTACTCTGCCCCACAAATCTTAGAAACATGGTGTCTAACCAGATACTTACTCTGGATGGCATTACTTTGGCCTCCAGTAACACTGTGAGAAATCTTGGAGTCATTTTTGACCAGGATATGTCCTTCAATGCACATATTAAACAAATATGTAGGACCGCATTTTTGCATTTGTGCAATATTCCTAAAATTAGGAACATCCTTTCTCAGAGTGATGCTGAAAAGCTAAATCAGGCATTTATTACTTCTAGGCTGGACTATTGTAATTCATTATTATCAGGCTGTCCTAAAAGCTCCCTGAAAAGCCTTCAGCTGATCCAAAATGCTGCAGCTAGAGTACTGACAGGGACTAGAAAGAGAGAGCAGATTTCTCCCATATTGGCTTCTCTTCATTGGCTCCCTGTTAAATCTAGAATAGAATTTTAAATCCTTCTCCTCACCTACAAGGTCTTGAATAATCAGGCCCCATCTTATCTCAAAGACCTCATAGTCCCATATCACCCCAACAGAGCACTTCGCTCTCAGACTGCTGGCTTACTTGTGGTTCCTCGGATACTTAAGAGTAGAATGGGAGGCAGAGCCTTCAGCTTTCAGGCCCCTCTTCTGTGGAACCAGCTTCCAGTTTGGATTCAGGAGACAGACACCCTCTCTATTTTTAAGATTAGGCTTAAAACTTTCCTTTTTGATCAAGCTTATAGTTAGGGCTGGATCAGGTGACCTGAACCCTCCCTTAGTTATGCTGCTATAGGCCTAGGCTGCTGGGGGGTTCACATAATGCACTGTTTCTTTTCATTCACCTTATTTACTCTGTTATACTCCACTCTGCATTTAATCATTAGTTATTATTAATCTCTGGCTCTCTTCCACAGCATATCTTTTGTCCTGTCTCTCTCCCCTCAGCCCCCTCTCAGCAGATGACCCCCCCTCCCTGAGCCTGGTTCTGCTGGAGGTTTCTTCCTGTTAAAGGGAGTTTTTCCTTCCCACTGTCGCCAAGTGCTGCTCATAGGGGGTCGTTTAGACTGTTGGGTTTTCTCTGTATTATTGTAGGGTCTTTACCCACAATACAAAGTGCCTTGAGGCGACTGTTTGTTGTGATTTGGCGCTATATAAATAAAATTGAATTGAATTGGTTCAGTATTTGCACCACTTTGTGTCTCATTCAAATTTCTGCAGTGGAAAAGGGATAAATTGAAGAACAACATCTAGCCTACCATGTCACGTCAATTTTAGGATCGCAGTATTATCCCAGTTATTCACATCATGGTATATTTACAATTTTAGTTTATTAGCTTTATTGCTCCTTATGAGGTTAATTCAGGAAGTTCTAGGTGTTGTTTCAGTGAGTCATAAATGGTTCTCAATAATCCTACATGAAAACATTTAGTGCATTTTTGACAGAATGCTACTGGCTACTGGTGGCTGTAGTTTTAGCAGGTTCAATCATAAAGTTCTGCGACTTTATGAAAAAAAAAAATCAAAAACCACACCTGATTTAAATTAGGCTAATATCCTTTTGGAGGCAGGTCCCTATTTTACTGCTAGACCTACTGTTTTTTGATATTTCAGTAATCACAGCAGACTTCCTCTCCTACAGCATTTTTTCTTTTTTTAAGAGGACAACGGTCCAGGGACATCTGATTTTCTGTGGAGTGCTTCTATAAGTACCAACTGCACTGGAGGAGGTCCAGAAGTGCAGAAGGCTGCAGCCTTGAAGAGGAGACCAACCATAAATCAGGTATGGTTTTTGATTCTTCTGAGTGAACGTGTCAAACTTTCTGATCACACATTGTAGATGATAGTGTTCTAAAGCTAAATATGAATTTATATTGATTTATATGGTGAAAACATTAAATGTTGAAAGCGATTGTTTCTTTCTCCTGGACCATTCACAATCAACAGTTGATTTGGGTAAAGTTTCTGTTTGCTAAGCCTCTGTTTTCCACTCACAACCAATTACCATAAAGACCTTGGCGCTTCTTCCTGCATACTACCTCTGCTTACTTTGTTAAAGTGGTTGTTATGATGTAGAGAGCCATCAGCAGGTAGTATGCAGGATGAGATTTCAAACACAGCCACTTAGTGCTTCCAGCAGATCAGGAGGAGTGCGTTTGGCATTCACTCCCCTGCATTCGTGGTCTCACCTGGGATGACAGAGATGGTTTTGAGCGCTCGCAGCACCCTGAACGTCCTTAAGGCTGACACATTACCCAGGTCCACAAATTCAGTCACATATCTGCAACAAGCCGGGAGACAGAAGCACAAGAACAGACACACACAGAAGGGTATGACCACACTGAACAGCAAGCCAGCACAGAAAGGTGGAGGTACAGTGAGAGAGACAGAGAGAGATACAGTAGAGACAGGCCAGGTCAGATGGCAACACTGGAGGGTCAAGTCAGAGACTTGACTGTTAAGAAGGGGAAATCAGATATTCAAAGCTTTTCACATGAATATAAACCAGAGAAAAGGCAACTCGGCCACAGACTTTGATAATTTGAAGCCTGTGTTTCATATGTTTCTGGGTATAATCCATTTTAATTGATAAGTAGTTAAATCCTGAGTATGACAGCGATGTTTCAACATCATGTACCAGAATCCAAACAGACACCTTCAATTTGCTTGTTCTGTCCAACTTGATGGTGCAGATAATCAGTTTCACCAAAGATAGAAATCCAGCAAACCTTCACATTTGAGGAGCTGAACACAGACATGTTTTCAAGAGTATGAGAAATTATCTGATTGATTTTATTTATCCAGGATTTTACAGGCTAATCATTTTGTCTCTGGAATGGACACCAATGGAGCATAACAGTACTACTGGAGAAAATTAGCGTTTGATTATCACCAAATCAGCTTGACTTTGTTTTGAGCCTTACCTTCCTCAATATAATTTAACTTGCTCACAAACTCATGGTTGAAGAGATAATTAATACACCCAGACTTTTTTTTATTTTTAGCAAGTATCAGAACTTAAAGGCATATTTTTGCCATTGAATCTCCAGTTAATAGTTTAGCCATATCTGACTTTTCCTTCTTTACTATTTCTTTAATGCAGATCAGGTGATTGCACCTGTGGCCCCTGATTGGGCAGGGAGTGGGAAGTGGGTGGGGTCTGGTGCTGCAAGACATGGCAGACATGGAACGAACAAGAGGACGTTCACGACGCAATTATGATCGTTTCCTAGTTTGTTTTGTCTCTTGTCGCCCCCTGGTGGTGGTGGTGAGGCCTTACCTGGGATAACTGAGATTGTTTTCAGGGCTCTCAGCACTCTAAAGGTTCTCAACGCCTGGAGGTTCCCTACTTTGATAAACTCTGTTAACAGCCTGTAGGGGGCAGTGTGATGGTTGTGAACAAACAACAAAGGAAGAGAAACATAGCAAAGTCTAAAAATACTGTAATGATTTTGGACCACATGGCTGAAATGCTAGCGTGCCCAAAATAGCCCAAAGCAGACTTATTTCGGATTTGGGAGCTCTATAGGTCACCCTAATGTAATCAGGGTGTACCTTTACACACCTGGAAAGGGAAAAAAACACAAGTTTAGGAAAGGATACATGGAAAATCAAAAGTACAGTAAGTTCAGATTTTGGTCATAAATTTCCTAAACATCACATTATTGTGTCTTTGATTGCTACTATGAAGATGAATCAGTAATAACCAATTTTACTGTTTACTTTAATCAAGTCAGTCCTAAAGGATCCTGATCATATCCAAACAATTGGGAAAACCTGTTACTATCCACTGATTTTCATATTAAGCTAAGACCAGAATTTCACTGATTTTCTAGCAGCAAAATTTACAGTTTCAAAAAAAACAAAAAGAGAAAAACTGAAACGAGTTTATCATGTAAGTGCTTGCTAAAGCTGGCTATACCTAGCCCTGAATCCAGCTAAAGGTTTGGTTTCTTTAAATTGATGCAGTCATGTAAAAAAATGTTGTCTCTACGCAGTCCTGGGAAAGACTAAGTACAGCCCATGATTCGGTAGCTTGTAAAACCAGTTTCAGCAGCAATAACTCAAAGTCATTATTTCAGTCTGTCACATCATTGAAATCTGTCACATCATAGGCTAGACCATCGAACTTTGGCCCGCTCTTCTTTACAGTGTTGCTTCAGTTCTTTGAGGTTTGTGGGCCTTCCTTTTTGCACATCCTGAGGTCTGGACTGTGACTGCGCTGTTGTAGCACTTTCTTTTTTTTTCAGCTGTTGTGAATTTGCGGCTGTGTTTGGGATCATGACCCAGTTTGAGCCAAGCTTCAGCTGTGGGACAGACGGCTTCACATCTGACTCTAGAATACTTTGGTATTCAGAGGAATTCATGGCCAATCAGGGTGCCCACGTCCTGAGGCTGCAAAACAAGCCCAAACTACTCACTATGAGGAGATTTTCCAGGTCTGTTACATGGCGATGTAGATAGATAACAGAAGAAAATCTGATTCAGGCAGCTCAGCAACTGTGTTTGCTTTGGTTTACTTTGGTTTTAATCCAATACTGGTCCAGCTGCAGTCCAGACACGGCAAACTCAGAGTTTTCCATTATTTCTACCAGTGATGCTCATTCCAGTGCAATTATGGAAAACAGAATAAACATTTTGTTTGTGTGTTTAATTGCACGGTGAATCTCTTGGGGGTGGGGTCTTTATATCCATAATATAAAATAAACATCAAATCCAGAGACGAAGGCCACAGCCGCACTGTGAACGTCCTCAGATGGGCCCTGAGAGCCAAAAGCTGCCAGGCAACAGCGGCCATTTTGGGTCCCCAGTTAGGTCAAGACATCTGATCCCCAGCTGCTAACAGCCCTCCATTACGGCTCATATTTCACCGGCATGGACTGGCAGGCTGATTGAATTACAGGGGGGGTTGGGGGTGGGGGTTGGCACTTCAGATCCAGGAAGTCAGGACCAGCTGATGGAAGCAGTGGCAGCAGAGACACTTAGGGACCCATTCAGGTCTGAATGTGCTTGCAGTATCCTTTCATTAGAATGTCTCTACTTTTTTCTATTTACTAAAAGTGCCTGGGTACCTGGATGTTTTGGTTACCTTATCTTAAAAAGTTGTGATGAAGATTAAAAGCCTTCTAGCACAGTTTGAAGTGAGAAAATGATGGGTGGGTAACACCTCACACCGCTTTCCACTTTATTAGCATGAGTGATTTACTGAAAGTTATTTCCAGTTTTACCACAACATAGAGAATATGACCTCATATGACAAGTGAGTGTCTTTAATGGATTTATTTAGCTTTAATGTTTTTATTTAGTAAAAACCCTGGAGCACTGAGAAACTTCTTATATTTGCATCTGCAGACCAAAAACTGAAGCAGCTTTTAAAAATCTCGACATTAATACTGATAACTTATCAGTGCTTTTATTTTATTTACAAAAATATCTGAGTACATTTTGTAAATGTTGGCATTTGTTAAACTATTGTGGGTTTTTGGGTATTTGAGTCGTCTTGCAGGGCTCTTTTTTTTTTTTTTTTACACATACAAAAATGTATTTGTGACCACACAAATTTTTATCACACTATAAATTATATTGCTCATGTAGCATTTATACATTTATGTAAGGAATGACAAACTTTTTTTTTAACACTTAGCAGCCCAAATTCTGGTATTTAATATTAAATGAACTATAAAAACCTTCAGTTTCCTGCAGACTGTGGACCAGCTCTGGATGCTTTGGGTCTTTTTTTCCAAATGATCATCAACCAGCAAAGTTTTCTTTGTCTTTTCTTCCTCGCTGAGTGTGAAAATAATTTCATACGCTGTTGCACCACCTCTAAACTTTGCATCATTAAATCTGAGTGCCCTCCATCTGTTTTGTGCTATAAAAGAAGCTCTGAGTGAAACCTGAAAGTAAGAGATGGGGTGATTAGTGCATTGTTTCTTTAAAAATATGTTTAATTAAAATATGGATGATTTAATAACATATCAAATGTTGCACCTTTAATGCTGTGGAAATGACTGTGGAGTCTGTGCTGCTGCTGGAGATGCAGCCATTAACATGTCATTACCCCAGTGTGTGTGTGTGTGCGCACTTGTGTGTGAGACTTATGTGTTTCTGTCATGATAAAGATCCATATGACTGCAGGATGGCCCTCAGTTCATGGACACACACACTGCTGAAATGGAGGGATGAAGGAAGCTGGAGGAAGGAAAGTCTGAGGTTTTATTTGACCCATTTTCATTGGTTCTTTCAGTCTGGTACTTCCTGTCTGATTCCTCCCATTCAGAATGGCTGTTCAAATAAAACATCATTAAAGTTTCAGATAAGCAGATCAGTGTATGTTCAGGTAACTCCTGTCAGCCAAAAGCTCAGGCTTCAGGGGGATATCCTAATATGGTCACCTTGAATCCCCATCCACCTGCTGTTCAAATATTCTGTTTGCCAGGAGCAGCCAATCAGAGGAAAACTGGCTGAAAGGGGGTGGAGGCAAATTAGCTTGTCTCAGATAGAAGCTGAACTAAGGGGCTGCACCAAGGCCCTCTGTTAGATAAGGATGATTTTGAACTGTGAGTCATGCAAATTTTCACCATGAGGAGATTGGGGGAAAGAGAACCTTATTCCCTCTTATCAATTGACATTCCAGCTGGCTACGTTATGGATTCCTGTGTGGTGTGGAAGATGACGTGCCTGGCCGTATTGTCAATGGAATACACACACATTTGGCTTATTGACACTGGGGTTTCTCCGAATTAGACCGGGAGATACCTGGTTTGTCGTTACAATTCAGGAAGTCCAGGCAGCTGTCTGGCCTTGGTAAGGCTGCTTATGACAGGAACGCAGGAAGGTACAGACTCAAACTCAGACTCTGTATATCTGGAGCTGATTCTGAGGGGTAAGATCTTGGAGATGTATGTATCTGTTTCTGCACGGCGAAGGAACGAACCAAGAAGATTCGGATGAATTGGATTTTTCACCACAGAGAGGTGCCAGTAAGACTGAAGGCTGTCAACAATTTAATCAGTACAGTCTGTACCAAAACCAGTCGTAGAATCAGGAATTTGACTCCCTGGTGTTCTTGGACTGCCACTTATCAAATTGTCTCTGAGATGTTTGTAAACAGATGCTCTACTCCCCCGCCGTCCTGTCTTCTTCTGACCTGTGTTGGACTGATCTCCCTGACCTAGCTGCTGATGAACTCTACATCTTATCAGAACTGTTAGCTGAGGAGGGAGTTTGAGTCAGTCCCACAGTAGCCTGTTTGTCTTCTTGGATGGGTGTTCTGTTAACTGTAATTTCCCCATTGTGGGATCAATAAAGTATCATTATCATCAAAGCTACTCTGGTTGAGTGCAGGAATGAAAACATGGAGGTGGAAAAGAGCAGAACAGGTCCACTTTAAGGCATTTAAACAGCTTCAGCTCCTTCTGTGAGTTTTCCCTCTTAATTCACTAATTAATGTTCTTCAGTAAGGAGGTAATCTGAAACAACTTCAAGACTTCCAGTAACTACTAACATTTACTCACTGAATGCCAATACTAGCACTGTCTTCTAGGAAACTGAAAATGTATTATATACTTGGATGTCACGTATCCCTGCTCTGTAATTTCACTTCACTTTCATGGTCACAATTCCTCTGACAAACCGTCAAGGTTGGATTAGGAACACATGGAGTTATCAAAACATCAACACTGATCTGAAGCTCAAAAAACAAGTAAATCCAGCAACATCTATGGAACCAACTACTGACCACTATCCTCTACCTATGAACATCCTGACCCTCCTCAGTATGAGCGTCATGACCACAGAATTGGACTGAGCAGTGAATGAAATCCAGGCAGCATCCTCATTTCCTGCAAGAGCTCCACTTAAACCCTCTGACCTACTGAAAGCAAACAGGAGCATCTTTATATTTAATGGGGAGTTTCTCCTTTAAATTTGGCCATTTTTCCCTCCGAGGTCATCAGAGTCGTATTATGTGACACGGCAGACAGGGCGCCCCACCATCTGAGGGCACCTTCATGAAATGTTTCAATTTACTGAGTGCGCACAGCAGAGGCGACAGCGCTTCATTACACCACGCTGTAACCCCTGAGCCGTGCCTCAGGGTCATCTATTGATCCGATCGCTTCATTCTGACTGTTCATCTTCCAGCCAGCGACCCTTGCTGCAGGCCTGCTGCTCCCCGGCTCTCTGATTGATCACCGCCTCATAGCAAAGCAAACCAAACCGCAGCAATTTTCTATCAATCAGTCAATTACCGATGTGGATGGGTCACACGCTCTCTCTTTGTGAAACAAAGTGGCAGGCTGCCGCTCATGGAATGGGTGTCATTGACATTGTTAAGAGGAAAATGAGGCTCCAAGTTGCAGCTTTGAAGTCTTTTTCTTGACTTCAATTGATGGTTTGACAGTCAATTATGTGCTGAGGGAGTTTGAGAAGCCTCGTGCTTTTCAAACCTGTAATTTGGGGAATGCAAGTGTATCATCGAGGAAACCGCTTTTCTCTTCTTTCTATGAAAACAGTCAAATGGCTTTATTCACTAAATGTAGCATCCAGTCAATAAAATACTCACTCATCCCACTTTAGACCTGTTGTCCTTTTATGTTTGCTACACATCTGTTTCTTTACTTTTTGGTGTTAATGTGGTTTATTTGACTGATTTTAATTTTATATTTCCTTGATTTAAAGGAGGTATAAACTCAGTATTGCTTCAGTTCACCTCAGCTACTGTAATATTTTGCCTAAAAATATTTTTGTTTTTAAAGTATCTGTGATAAAAATTCAATATAGCTATTCAAGTAAAGTTTGAGAACTACCCAGCTGCCCAGTTGTGAAAAGCCATCATTAAATGATTATTATGGCAGTTTTAAATGTTTCACTACCATAAGAAAAAAAATCCACCTCAGATTTTAGCTATTTAAAAAAAATGCTAGCAAGAGCTGGTGCATATGTGAGGGCACTGCATTCCTGAGATAAAGAGCAATGAAATAAAATGAAAAAGACCTGAAAAACACAAACATGAAGACTATTACAAGAACAAAATTAATTTGGCTGTTGCAACTCTGTCCCCAAATCTTTCAAATTAAAGGGCCGAGTGGTGAACACTCATCAGCACCCATGACTCCGTCCTTTAGCAAAGGAAAATGGATTTGGATATAACAGCTTCACAACTATGTTACGAGAGCAGGTGTCGGATTGTTCAGGCGAAGGTGACCTCAGTTTGAAAATAAACTTCAAGGTCATTTAGAAAAACATCAAAAAACAAAAGGACAATTGAGTAGGACGGATCTTTGGTCTCTAATGTGCAGCTGATAAACAGCTCCAGGAAATGCCTTTTAAATTGATCTGTCACCTCCAGTGAATCTGTGAGTACATGAGTTTAAAGTCTACTTAAAAGGTTCAAAAAAGTTAAAGGAACACTTTGAAAACACATCAGATCTGAATGGGAAAAAAATCCTGCTGGATATCTATCCTGATATAGACTGGATAATGATGGATGGTGTACTGGAGGCTTTCCCCCCAGATCTGGACCAGAGCATCACTGAGCTCCTGGATAGTCTGAGGTGCAACCTGGCAGCGTTGCATGTACTTAAACATAATGTCCCAGAGGTGTTCTGTTGGATTTAGGTCAAGTGAGTGTGGGGACCAGTCAGTGGTACCAATTCCTTAATGCTCCAGGTACTGCCTGCATACTCTCACCCCACGAGGCAGGAACCCAGGATCCACTGCACCAGCATAGGGTCTGATAGTGGGTCCAAGGACTTCATCCTGATATCTGATGGCAGTCAGGGTGCTGCTGCCTAGCCTGCAGAGGTCTGTGTGTCCCTCCATGGATGTGCCTCCCCAGACCATCACTGACCCACCACCAAACTGGACATCCTGAACGGCAGCACAACGTTCTCCACAACTTCTCCAGACCCTTTCACATCTGTCACATGTGCTCAGGGTGAACCTACTCTTATCTGTGAAAAGCACAGGGCACCAGCGGTGGACCTACTGATTCTGGTATCAGGCTCCACGGTGCTGGGCAGTGAGCACAGGGCCCATTAGAGGACGTCAGGCCCTCAGGCCACCCTCATGAAGTCTGAGTGTTTGGTCAGAGACATTCACAGCAGTGGCTGCTGGAGGTCACTTTGTAGCTCTGCAGTGCTCATCCTGTTCCTCCTTGAACAAAGGAGCAGATACTGGTCCTGCTGATGGGTTAAGGACCTTCTACGGCCCTCTCCAGCTCTCCTAGTGTAACTGCCTGTCTCCTGGAATCTCCTCCATGCTCTGAGACTGTGCTGGGAGACACAGCAAACCTTCTGGCAATGGCACGTATTGATGCCATCCTGGAGGACTTGGACTACCTGTGCAGCCTCTGTAGGGTCCAGGTATGGCCTCATGCTACCAGCAGTGACACTGACCCTAGCCAAATGCAGAACTAGTGAAAAACAGTCAGAAAAGATGAGGAGGGAAAAATGTGAGTGTCATCCACCTGTAAAACCATTCCTGTTTGGAGGGGTTGTGTCATTGTTTCCCCTCTAGTGCACCTGTTGGTAATTTCATGAACACCAAAGCAGCTGAAACTGATGAACACCCCCTCTGATACTTACTGACCACATTGATATCACAGAGGTTTACCTGACTGATGCTGCACTTTGATTAAAAAGTGTTCCTTTAACTTTTTTTGAGCAGTGCATCAGAAATACTCCATATTTAAAATCCAATAAAATTTAGATAAAAAGCTTTGTATGTATGTACAGGGGAAAAATAATAATGGCACCACGAAGTGAGTAAAGATTTCAGCCTGTTCACACCCCTGAAAATGACTCCATTACTTGTCCAGTTGCCCAAAGTGCAGATGAGGAATGATGGAAGTAGATACTTTAGCCAAGTGAAAGTCCAGCTTTTAAAATGTTACAGAAGTAAAAAGTATAATTAAGATTTCAAAAGTAAGCCCTTATTATGGAAATTGGCCCCTTTCAGGATGTCATACTATTCCTCCACGTATGTTTTCAGTTTGTCTGCTTGTCAGTGAGATTCCACCAAAACTACAAAGCTGAGTTTCATGAGACTTGGTGGAGAGCTGGAGCTCAGGCAGAGGGAGAAATCTCTGGTGGAGTGTTCTCCAAGTGTGCTTTCATTAAAACAATACAGGCTGTAATAATATGATAATAGATCATCATCACGCAACAGAAGTCTGTAAGCAGCTTTTCATTATTAGTTTATTTGTGATGTGAATATTTTAGGCTGATGTTAGCAGTGAAAGGTGTATTTTACTGGGGAATACAGCAAAGTGTAAGCATCGGGAAATAAATGTAACATATGGTGTTACTGTGAGGTGGGGATTGTCGTCACCAGCCAGGCTTATACTATAATATAACTAAGGACACATAGTTTGATACTGCAGCTTATTGGTCAGCGCGTTTGAACTGGCAGCACAATGAAGTCAGACAGCAGAGTTTCTCCTTACTTTGCAAATGTGCCTTCTGCTTGGCTTTGGATACTGAGCATATATTTACAAGTTTATGTGAGACAAGCCTTTATTCTTTAATTCCACAGCATTAATCCCATCAGAACAACAACTGAGTCATGCCATACACACCACTCTGGAGCTCTGCTGTCTGATTAATGCCGGTCATTTCTGCTCTTTCACCAGATTTATTTTCCCTCCATTAAAAGCCTGAAAAAGCAGAATCACCACCATTTCCTGCTAATCTTGGATTGTCTCAGTTTTATTTGTGCTAAGGAAATGCATGTTTATCTGTTCATTGGTTAAATCTATTTATTTTTGAGTAAATAGTTTTCTTCTGTGTTAATGGGATTTTTTGTCTTTTTTCTTGATTTGTGCCAAAAGCTGTGATGCTGCCTATATTCAAACACCAACATTCATGCAAGAACTGAGATTTAGAGTCTTTCTGGCATAACTTTGAGTTACTTAGTGAAAGACAAATGAATGAGTGACATGGTCCTGCTGTCACTGTCACATCATCTGGTCGCTACAGTGTGCACTCACTAACTGATTATTATTTATTCTGAGCATCATATAAAACAAATCCAGCAGGGTCTCAATATAATCATGATTTCTTATAGGAGAGTCACAGCTGCCAAAGCTCTGAGAAATGGAACCACAGTCAATGATAGTAGAGATCAGGGGATGGTCCACAGAAAAAGATGGACACAGCCACAGTAACTTTCAGTTGAATTACATCTTATTTATATAGCGCCAAATCCTAAAATTCACCTGAAGGCACTTTATATTGTAAGGTAAAGACCCTACAATAATATAGAGAAAACCCAACAGTCAAAATGACTGTTAGTTAAGGCTGGATCAGGTGACCCTGAACCCTCCCTCAGTTATGCTGCAATAGGCCTAGGCTGCTGGGGGGTTCCCATGATGCACCGAGTGTTTCTTTTCATTCACCTCTTTTCACTCTGTTTATACCCCCACTCTGCATTTAATCATTAGTTATTATCTCTGGCTCTCTTCCACAGTGTGTCTTTTGTCCTGTCTCTCTCCCCTCAGCCCCAACCGGTCGCGGCAGATGACTGCCCCTCCCTGAGCCTGGTTCTGCTGGAGGTTTCTTCCTGTTAAAGGGAGTTTTTCCTTCCCACTGTCACCAAGTGCTGCTCATAGGGGGTCGTTTTGACTGTTGGGTTTTCTCTGTAAATATTGTAGTGTCTTTACCTTACAATATAAAGTGCCTTAAGGTAAATCTTATTATTTGGTGCTATATAAATAAAATTAAATTAACTGAATTGAATTGTGTCACCATCCACCTGTCAGTCAAAGTGGCCATCCATCCATCCATCCATCCATTCTCTTCTGCTTATCTGGGGCCGGGTCGCAGGGGCAGAAGCCTAAGCAGAGAAGCCCAGGCTTTCCTCTCCCCAGCCACCTCCACCAGCTCATCTGGGGTGACCCCAAGGCATTCCCAGGTCAGCCAAGAGATATCATCTCTCTAGCGTGTCCGGGGTCTACCCCAGGGCCTTCTTCCAGTGGGATATGCCCAGAACACCTCACCCAAGAGGCGCCCAGGAGACATCCTAGTCAGATGCCCGAACCACCTCAACTGGCTCCTCTCGATGTGGAGGAGAAGCAGCTCTACTCTGAGCCACTCCCGAATGGCTGCATTCCTCACCCTATCTCTAGGAGAGAGGCCAGCCACCCTTCGAAGAAAACTAATTTCTGCCACTTGTATTCGTGATCTTATTCTTTTGATCGCTACCCAAAGCTTGTGACCATAGGTGAGGATAGGAACGTACAGTAGATCAACCGGTAATTTGTGATGTTTTACACTCAGCTCCGGTAATTTGTGATGTTTTACACTCAGCTCCCTCTTCACCACAACAGACCGGTGCAGCGTCCACATCACTGCAGACACAGCCCCGATCTGTCTGTCAATCTCCCGTTCCTTTCTCCCGTCACTCATGAACAAGACCCTGAGATACTTGAACTCCTCCACCTGGGGCAGGAACTCGTCCCTGAGCCATAGAGGGCACCCCACCCTTTTCCGGCTGAGGACCATGGCCTCAGACTTAGAGGTGCTGATTCTCATGCCACCTGCTTCATACTCAGCTGCAAACCGTTCCACTGTGAGCTGGAGGCCACCACCCGATGAAGCCAACAGGACCGCATCATCCACAAAGAGCAGAGATGAGATTCAAAGTGGCCACACCCCTAAAAATGCAAACTTTAAGCCTTAAAGTTTAAATAATTGAGCTTTAAAAAAAAATCATAAAGTTATTATGATTGGAGAAACTATCCATAGAAACAAAAATTGTTTTTTTGGGGGTTTTTTTTATCAGGCTGTAAACATGTTTATTGCTACTATAAAGTTGGACATGTTAACATGGGAGTCTATGAGGACTTATTCACTGTTGGAGCTTCAAGTGGCCACTAGAGGAACTGCAGGTTTTGGCAGGGTTGGCTTCATTTTAAGCCCCAGAAGTTGCCATTTGTGGGTAAACTGGAGTTCAGATGTCTACTTTGTGTGATGACATTTGTAGCAGGCAGAAAGCGGGACATGGATACCAAGTTTCCACCTCCTGGTCACAGCTCTGGTTCAAAATGTTTTGCCTTCACTTTTATACATTTGGAAAATGGGACAAGATGTCCTCATTCGTCATTCACAGTCCACCAAAAAACCCTGTGATTTTCTTCAGGAAACCACCTACAATACAGTGGTCTCAGTGGTGTAAACACAAACAGGGCTGGCAGTTTGTCGTGCAGGTCTGCTGTCAGAGTTCACAATCTTCGAGTTTTTCATGAAGTCACTGGCCTCTGTCTGCAGCTGTTCTACAGATAATGAGAGCAAACTGTGCACGTAGCCCTCTGCAAATCCATCAGGGAGGCATTTGATTGGTCCCAAATTTATTCTAGAGTAGCACAAGGACATCCAGCCGGAGTCATAAAAAAATAACTTCAAATAAGATACTGTGTGAAAGTGTACTCAAGAGAACTGGAGCTCTTTAAAAGACACACCCTTCAGATACTCTCTGTACTGCAATATGTGGGAGTTACACTGTTCATGGTATTCACTTGTAACAACTCTCACATTACTTTAGCACCTAAATCTATGTGTGTGTGAGTGTGTATGACTTTGACTCACGCCATGACAATGACGCTGAAGTCGAGCCAGTTCCATGGGTCCCTCAGGAAGGTGAAGGGCCCCACACAGAAACCTCTCGCCAGGATCTTAATGAGAGATTCAAACGTGTAGATACCTGTGAAGGTATACCTGAATGAGAAGGAAAAAGAAGGGAAATAATGTTTGCCAGTGCAGCAGGGAAGGGAGTCATTTTGTGATGAAACAAAAAAAAGAGGAGACAGAAACAACAGAAAATTAAAGTAAGAGAAAAAGATAGATGAGAGAGAAAAATTGGACAGTAACAAGGTAAAGGAAGAAAACAAGAAAAATGTTTGTGCAGGCAAAGAGCAAGGATGAGAGAAGGTAAATAAAGAAAAAGTTATGGACGTGGAAGAGATGAAGGACAAAGAAAGGTGAAATAAAGAAGACGAAGATGGATTGGTGGAAGACAGAGTCAGGATATATATTCATAAAACTCTCCACCAAACATCCTTCACTTATATATTTTGTCCCCAGAAACAAGTTTGACCTGACTCGCGTCAATTCAAGCGTACAAAGACAGGCGGGAGCAAAGGGAGTCTGTCACGTCAGGCCTGACCGAGCAGCTGCAGCACCAGCAGCAGCTGCTGTCTCCACAGCTGGAAGCTGGTGGTGAACGACTGTACATAAAAGGGTTGATTCACCCAAAGTCCCAAATAAATGGAATTTAGTCCCAAAGCATCAAACGTGCTTCTATTTTTGATTGAGTGGTGCATACATCTTTATGTGCACTATGAACACTAACAGTATCAATTTATGGGAGTAGGGTTGACGCAAAGAAGACACTAAAATGTAATTTGTGGCCCATTTTCTTCATGCCTACCTTGCATTACTAACAACAAGCTACTTTAATGTGAAAGAAATACATCCGATCTAGTCAATAATAAAATGTGAATTTACATATACGGCAAATCAGGACAGGAAAGTTCCTAGGTGTACTTACTCCAGGTATTTGGCCCAGTACGCCGGCTCGGACATGGCCATGAAGCAACAGTTGGTCAGGATGGTGCACATAATGAACAAGCTAAATAATGTGGGCAGGTTAAGGAAAATAAAGACATTTCATTTGGATGAGGGTTCAACACAAAGCCCATGCTGTGTGGTAGGAGCTGGCAGCCAATTGGGGGGTGACTCCTACTACTGAATTTGGAGCCCCTCGGTGTAGTGGGATGTGACACTCCCATATCACTAAATGTCCCGTTGTACATTCAATTCCAATTCCATTTCAATTCAATTCAATTCAATTCAATTCAATTCAATTCAATTTATATAGCGCCAAATCACAACAAACAGTTGCCTCAAGGCGCTTTGTATTGCGGGTAAAGACCCTACAATAATACAGAGAAAACCCAACAGTCAAAACGACCCCCTATGAGCAGCACTTGGTGACAGTGGGAAGGAAAAACTCCCTTTTAACAGGAAGAAACCTCCAGCAGAACCAGGCTCAGGGAGGGGCAGTCATCTGCCGCGACCGGTTGGGCTGAGGGGAGAGAAAAGACAAGCTGTGGAAGAGAGCCAGAGATTAATAACAATTAACGATTAAATGCAGAGTGGAGTATAAACAAAGTAAATAAGGTGAATGAAAAGAAACAGTCTATTGTGGGAACCCCCCCCAGCAGCCTAGGCCTATAGCAGCATAACTAAGGGAGGGTTCAGGGTCACCTGATCCAGCCCTAACTATAAGCTTGATCAAAAAGGAAGGTTTTAAGCCTAATCTTAAAAATAGAGAGGGTGTCTGTCTCCCAAAACCAAGCTGGGAGCTGGTTCCACAGAAGAGGGGCCTGAAAGCTGAAGGCTCTGCCTCCCATTCTACTCTTAAGTATCCTAGGAACCACAAGTAAGCCAGCAGTCTGAGAGCGAAGTGCTCTGTTGGGGTGATACGGGACTATGAGGTCTTTGAGATAAGATGGGGCCTGATTATTGAAGACCTTGTATGTGAGGAGAAGAATTTTAAATTCTATTCTAGATTTAACAGGGAGCCAATGAAGAGAAGCCAATATGGGAGAAATCTGCTCTCTCTTTCTAGTCCCTGTCAGTACTCTAGCTGCAGCATTTTGGATCAGCTGAAGGCTTTTCAGGGAGCTTTTAGGACAGCCTGATAATAATGAATTACAATAGTCCAGCCTAGAAGTAATAAATGCATGAATGAGCTTTTCAGCATCACTCTGAGAAAGGATGTTTCTAATTTTAGAAATATTGCGCAAATGCAAAAATGCGGTCCTACATATTTGTTTAATATGTGCATTGAAGGACATATCCTGGTCAAAAATGACTCCAAGATTTCTCACAGTATTACTGTGAGTTGGGAATTATAGAGGAATTCCCAACCAGGAGTACAAGAAACCAAAGCACTTTGGAACAAAATGGTTTTCAACAACTTTGGATACAAGGTATTCCTGGAAGTGAGAACTGTCTCATCATCTTGCATTTCTTTAGCGTAGTCACTGCTGGCATACCATAAGCCAGCATGATATTGTTGTAAAACCAAATGCTCCTGCAGGAAAAAAGAGTTAACTGCTAACTTGTTACAGATGATGCTTCCTGTGTGATTCAGAGAGAATTGTACCTGATCACAAACAGGCTCTCAGGAGTATTTTACAGAGAGAAAATGTGCCAAACTCGACTATCCAGACAACATGATAGAAATGGTTTGTTTGGCAGAAACTGACAAACAGGAGTGTGAGCAGCACAGCCAACAAAACTGAGGCGAATAGCAGAATTATCAAGTGGATTGTGTAGAAAATCTAAAATAACAGATTGTGCAACCTGTAAATTTCTGTTTTCACCTCATTTTTTTGTCCATGTGTTAGACTTCATGTTACATGTGACAAAGAGTAGCATAAACAGAGTAATGGAGTGAAGGAAGCCATCTGTGTCCACTGTGAACCACCATCACTGAACAGAGGTGGTTGCCTGCAACACCAGCTATCAGCTGGCAACCCCAGGGCAACCTCACCAGAGAAAAATGTGTATTCCTCCATCGGTTGTAAAATGTTTTCTGACTGTCCCTAGGTGAAATGGTCACAGATGAGGGTGATGCTCCACAGTTTTTGTGATTGTTTTGGTTGCTAGCAGATTGCTGCATTGGTTTCACTATTCAGGCCTGGAAGCCAGATCAGTCCTTTATGCTGCCTATAGGATTAAGAGTTGAAATGACAGTATAAACAGGCCTAAGACCCCCCCTGCACAAACATTGGATAAGACGGTAGATTGTAGAAATTATTAATTCCTGTATTATCCCCAGTTTTTGTCCATGTATTACAAAGCACTTCATGAACAGCCTCTATATAACAGTCAGATATTTTACCTGCAGCAGTCTTTTATAGTTTGTTGGTTGGGCAAAGGTTGAAGTTTAGCACAGAGAACCAAAGAGAACTGAGACAGAGTCGATTAGTTTTCTGATTTTAGTCGGTGTGGATAAAAGCTGCAGCTCAAATGTAAAATGGAAATGTCTTCAGTGTGACGTTGGTGATGGAGGAACGAGGCTTTTATCACTTGTTCCCTCATTGTGAGTCTCTGTGGAGTGTGTCAGCTAAAGGCCTGAAGTGTAAAAATGTCTCTTTTTGCCACAACATGCCAAAGTGATTTTACATGTGCTATTTTTTTTTAAATACCTTTCACTGATTTCCCATTAGGGCTTAAATAAAGCTGAAGAGAACTGAAAGGCTGTGTCGAGTTAGCATGTGTATATCAGCGCTCCCCTCCAATGGCTGCCACATTCAATACAGCAAATTAATATGCCATTAACAGCGGCGATGGGAGAAAAGGCCCACTCTTGTCTAATCATCATATAATGGGGAGCAGTAACTTTCCAAACTGTCAGAAGGCAGCAGTACATGTTAAATATCAGCTTTACCTGCCACGTTCAACACGCTGCACACCGTGAGGTGGGAGAGACTTCATGAGACCTTGCTCAGCTGTCAATCACAGCTATAAATGAATCATAATTATTGTAATTTGGCAGAAGGAACATACTCCCTGCGTGAAAGCGGCCCAAACTCCAGCTGAAAGTTGTTTGAGCGGCAGGGTAATTGTTGATTGAGTGCCGGCTGTAATGTTGTTGCTGGAGCGTTGTGGCAGGCGGTGGGATAATACTGTTACCGATTGACAAACAATGCAAATGTCCCCCCACCGCCGCCACCACAGAACCAGAAGCTAATTATGGCGTAATGATAGACCTGCTGTTATGGACCTCCCAGGTCAGCATACCGGTAATATCATTACACCTCCCACACCCACCATGGGATCTGTCTTCCTCTCTATAATCTACCTCAGTTTGATTTTTCCTCCTTCTTTCCACATTTGTGTGTCTCCATCATTCTTCCCTCATTTTTTCTACTTCAGCTGAACTGACCAACAACTCATACAGATCAATGCCCATCCCAGCTGCTTGTCAGAGGACAGTGAAAGAGGAAGTGCCATGAAACCAGAAGCATAAACAATCTGCACGCCAATCACATCTACGTGAAATACCATACCAGTTTTTATGACAAAAATGAATATAACAGTCAAAAATAGTTTGGTACAGGGCTCACCACCAACAGCAGGTCCAACCTTCATATAACATTCCTGTAAAACTCCAGAGTCTAAATGCATGCACATCTCCTAATGCAAACATTTTTACACTCCTATCCAGGAAACCCGGAGCTGCTCACAGGTATGAGCTGGAGGAGGTGGCTGGGGAGAGGGAAGCTTGGGCTTCTCTGCTTAGGCTTCTGCCCCCGCGACCCGGCCCCAGATAAGCGGAAGAAAATTGATGGATGGATGGATATCCAGGAAATCTAAAACAGAGATTAGTGGATTGATACCTGTGGCTGGAGGGAAGGACTTTGAATGCAGCTGTAGGAGATGTGAGCGGTAACAAGTCAAACTAGAAACCACCACAGTGACTGGATGGACTCTAAATCTGAGTTATTCATGTGAATTTCAGTTTAATGTAAATCTCTGTGTATGCAGATGTCTGGGAATTTTCAACAGACGAGAGCAGAGTCGTGATTTCTGTTATTTTATCAAAGGAGTCTCACAGACTGCATGTAACACACCGACTTGAACCTTTTCAATGGTAAACTGATACCAGACTGACTTATTGCTGTCTCATTGCTGCTTTATGGCCATTAAGATGTTTTGAATATGTGAGCTGATTGGGAGTGATCGCAGACCTGCTCCCATCTTCAAAGCAACCATTTCAAAGGAAATGAGGAAGCAAGTTCACACAGTCACCATCATTTTGGTCACACTTCGGTCTCCGACCTCTTAGTGTGACTGAAGCATTACGATGGTGACTTGTTTAGTCTTTTCCAGTGGCTTCTGCCTCTAATTTATCTTTATTGATTTGAATCACTGACTTTGTCTTTTTGTGTGTAAACTATGAAAACCTGCCTGACATGAAATGCTCCTTAATCTAATTTACTGGCCATAAACCTCAAAGATGGTATTCTATATGAGTAAAGTTTTTTTTTAACATTCCTATTCTGATGTCTAACAGCACAAAAAGCATTTTGTCCTTATTCCAGGAATCTCACCAGTTTTCTTTCATGTTCTTTCCTGTTTTCCTGCCATCAGAATGAGCTACGTCTCCAGTTACATTTGTGCCAAACTGCTCTATGAGATGTACGATCTGTCGGAGCTGCCAAATGCATTACAAGCCAAAAATAAAATAGGGCTACCACACAGAACTCAGTGCTTTGTCCCAGCAGGGCATTTCCTTCAAAAACAAACAAACAAGGCTAGACCTGATCCAGCATCTAGATAGCTCTGCAAAGTTTAACAAGACCAGTTCAAGACTGCAACCTTCCACCATGCAAGATTTTTTTTGGGGGGGGGTCTATACCAGCTGTCAGATGATGTCGGGTGGGATAAATCTGCTAACACAGACAGACAGACAACCATTCACACCTACGGCCAATGCATGTCTTTGGACTGTGGGAGGAAGCCGGAGAACCCACGCAGACATGGGGAGAACATGCAAACTCTACACCAAAGAACCCAGCTGGATTCAAACCCAGGACCTTCTTGCTGTGAGGTGACAGTGCTATCCATCGTAACACCCTTAACTGTACTTGTGTGTATACAAATATGCAGAAAGGATGCAATGGTATTAATATTAATGGAAGTTAAATATTTCCTTCAGCATATTAATTACAATGCTGAGCTCCATCTTTGTGAAGCCCAAAAGGCTTCAAAATAAATATGAGGCTAATATACAAATAATAAAAACAGTACAGAGGTATACAGCAAACAAATATTCAACCCTCTGAAACCTGCTACTCTGTAATATATATTTATTAGGAGCACTGAATAAGAAATCATCCTTTTCATACTTAGGTAACTTTTTAAAAAATTTTGTCTATATTTCTTACATCTTGCACTGCTATTTCCTATTTTTATATTTTTTGTGTATATATTTTTATATATTTTGCACTGTTACTCGAGAGCTCTGCACAAGAATTACTATGTACCCAAACCTTCTGTGCAAGTACAAATGGCCAATAAAGTTTCTTGAATCTTGAATCTTATAATTGTCATTGGTGATGACCCCTGACCCTGACTTTGTTTCTAAGCAATCAAAATATCTCACTTTGGTTTTTATTGACTTGTTTGGCAGTCAGGGAACAAAGACATGACTGACTGACATGAATCCCTTTTTTCCCCACAAAAAGTCTCTAAAGTAAACGGTGAGTGCTGGGTTACCTCTGACGATGACTTAGACCTCAGAGAAAGCTCATACAAATCCATGGCAGCAGCTCAGCTCCACCTCAGCAAGAACAACAACCAAAACAAAGCTGGGGACATATTGACTCACTTTGGTTCAACGTGGACACAATTAAAACATAACAACACTGCAGCTGGTGGCTGTAGAGCAGCTCTGAGTCCCACGGCAATGCCTTGTGGGATGCAAAAATCAAAAGTGTCCTCGGGAGCAAGGCCCCATGGGAAATAACACAGTGTGCCTTCAGAAAAACACAATCCCTGTATTCTAATATCACAGCGCTTCATGAGTGTGTGTGTGTGTGTGTGTGTGTGTGTGTGTGTGTGTGTGTGTGTGTGTGTGTGTGTGTGTGTGTGTGTGTGTGTGTGTGTGTGTGTGTATGTGTGTGTCCAACTCACACAACAGCTTGTCACACTGGCGCCACTGTGGTCGGGCAGAAATCCAGAACCCACTTGATTGCACACAAACACTTCTAAAGCACAAACACATACTAAAACTCCACTTCACCACTGCAACTTGTACCCTAACATCATGCCTTTCCTTCACACAACACACACTAATTTTTATTTCATTTCTCAATGCAACACACGTGCGCACACACTTATGAGCATCAGCAGCGCCACACCTCCATCGATGACCTCTTGAACCCACTTATTCCCCTGACAACAGCAGCGTGTCTGCCAGCTCGACGTCTCTCAACACCAGCAGCCGCCTCCAGCGGTAAAAATAGATGAGTGTGAGGTGAGGATAAAAGGGGGGGGTGGTTGAGTTTTGGGTGTGAAGTAATATCTGTCATGTTGACCTGGCGTCTGGAGCCCGTGGCCGACGCCGGCGTGGAGTTGGTGCAGCAAGCGATGGGCCAAAAACCCAAGGCTGGAGCCTTTAAGTTCTCAAGTCAGTAAGCCGTCCTAAAGAACATCTGGATTTATATCAACCTCAACTAAACAAACTATCCAGAATGGAAGCAGTTATTAGCTGCAGTCTGAACTGCAGTCTGAAATAACCTCAATAATGTAAATCAAAAGGATCATATCTGCTATCTTTCCCATATCCAGCAGGGGGCGACTCCTCTGTTTGTAACAGGGCTGACTGTATGGAAGTCTATGAGAAAATGAGCAGCTGCTTACTCGATCTCTGACCTCAGCGAACTCTTTCTTGATGAGTTTATGGTCTCAATCAGTAGTTTTAAGGCTCACTGAATAAAACATTTGGTTTAATTTGTAGATTGCTTCATTTACTTCCGGCGCCGCGCGAGCAGGCAGCCAGTTTCAGCAGCTCCGCACTAATTCCGTGTTTTTTCTCATTTTGTTTAGTATTAGATGTGTTTTTGTGTTTCTGTATCTTCTGCTCTTTCTCCTCATGATGGAGCAGACTTTTTTCTGGAAAACTTTGTTTTTATTTACCCTTTTTATGGTGTTTATGTTTGGAGACTGCGAGAGTGGCCACGCTCCTATTGTTTACTCTCGGGACCAGCTGATCTCCATCGGGAGCTCCGCTGTGCCTACTCCTGCAGAACGACTCGATATTCCCCGCGAACTGAGAAGGAAGAGACGCGGGAGACGTGCGGGCATAGGTCGTCGTTGCCAGGGGAGAAGGTACAGGCCCGTCATCCCTTCCATCATCATGGGAAACGTGAGATCTCTTCCCAACAAAGTGGACGAGCTGGCGGCGCTAACGCGACATCAAAGGAGCTACCGGGAGAGTAGCCTCATGTGCCTGACGGAGACGTGGCTAACCGAGCTAACCCCGGACTCACACATAAACATGGACGGCTTTCATTTGATCCGTGCCGACAGAACCAAGGAGAGTGGTAAGAAGAGGGGCGGGGGTCTGGCTGTGTTTGTGAACGATAGATGGTGCAACTCCAGACATCTAACCATCAAAGAGACGCTCTGCAGTAAGGACATTGAACTGCTCGCTGTTAGTATGAGACCGCACTATCTTCCTCGGGAGTTTTCACATGTTATTGTGATAACTGTGTATGTGCCGCCCTCTGCTAACGCTGCTGCAGCCTGCGATGTCCTCCATGCTACTACCAGCAGACTCCAAACACAGCACCCACAGGCCCTCTTTCTGATCTCAGGGGACTTTAACCACGTCTCCCTGTCCTCCACTCTCCCCACCTTCACCCAGTATGTCACCTGCCACACCAGGAATACCAACACACTGGATCTACTGTATGCCAACATCAAGGAGGCATACAGCTCATCACCTCTGCCTCCCCTGGGGGGCTCAGATCACAACCTGGTTCATCTCCAGCCTGTGTACAAACCCTTGGTACACAGAGAACCAGTTGTGACACACACAGTGAAGAAATGGTCTGAGGAGACTGAAGAAGCTCTGAGAGACTGCTTTAGCTCCACTGTGTGGGAAGAGCTTTGTGCCCCTCATGGGGAGGACATCGACAGCATCACGGACTGCATCACTGATTACATCAATTTCTGCGTGGAAAACACTGTGCCCACCAGGAGGGTACGGTGTTTTTCAAACAACAAACCCTGGATCAACTCTGAAATAAAGGCTCTCCTGAAGGAGAAGAAGAGAGCCTTTAGATCAGGAAATAAGGAGGAGCTGAGAGCCCTGCAGAAGGATCTGAGAAGGAAAATCAGGGATGGAAAAAACATCTACAGGAAGAAGATGGAGGACCAGCTACAGCAGAGCAACATCAGTGGGGTTTGGAGGAGTTTGAACTCAATTTCAGGCCACAAACCAAGCCCTAGGGTTGTGGGAGACTTAGAGTGGGTGAACAACCTGAACCAGTTCTTTAACAGGTTTGACCAGCCACCCACCCCTCCCCCAGCCCAGTCCCCCCTGCTGTCAGCCCCACCATCTTTAATGACTGCCAACCTTTCTTCTTCTTGGGACCTCACACCTCTCAGCTCTCAGCCATCACCCACCCCCTTCACTTCTGAGGACTCCATCTCACAACCCCCATCCCCCACCTCCATCTTGTCCCTCTCAACTCATCATGTGAGGAAGGAGCTACGTAAGATCAAGGTGCGAAAGGCTGCTGGTCCAGACGGCATCAGCTCCAGGCTCCTGAGGTGCTGCGCAGATCAGCTGTGTGGCATCATGGGATACATGTTCAACCTGAGCTTGAAGCTGGGGAAAGTACCACAACTGTGGAAGACCTCCTGTGTGGTACCGGTACCAAAGACCAAACATCCAAAGGATCTTAGCAGCTACAGGCCGGTAGCCCTGACATCGCATCTAATGAAGACCCTCGAGAGGCTGGTCCTCAACCATCTACGCCTCATGGTGTCGTCTTCGTTGGACCCGCTGCAGTTCGCCTACCGGCCTGGCATCGGGGTGGATGACGCCATCATCTACCTCCTGCACCGAGCTCTGACCCACCTGGAGAAGCCTGGAAGCACTGTGAGGATCATGTTCTTTGATTTCTCCAGTGCTTTTAATACCATCCAGCCAGGACTTCTGAGAGACAAGCTGGAACTGTCAGGAGTGGACCACCACATCTCCGAGTGGATACTGGACTACCTCACTGACCGCCCACAGTACGTGAGGACACAGGGCTGTGTCTCTGACAGGCTGGTCTGCAGTACGGGGGCCCCACAGGGAACTGTGCTAGCACCGTTCCTCTTCACCCTCTACACTGCAGACTTCTCCATCAACTCCCCACGCTGCCATCTGCAGAAGTTCTCTGACGACTCTGCCATAGTTGGCCTCATCACAGGTGAGGATGACTCAGAGTACAGACAGTGGACTCAGGACTTTGTGGACTGGTGCCAGCGGAACCACCTCCTGATCAACGCCGCTAAAACCAAGGAGCTGGTGGTGGATTTCCGCAGGCGCAGACCCACCACACGGACACCGGTGAACATCCAGGGAGTGGACATTGAGATAGTGGACTCTTATAAGTACCTGGGTGTTCACCTAAACAATAAACTGGACTGGACTCATAACACTGATGCGCTCTACAGGAAGGGTCAGAGCAGACTCTACCTGCTGAGAAGGCTGAGGTCTTTTGGAGTGCAGGGGACACTCCTGAAGACCTTCTATGACTCTGTGGTGGCATCAGCCATCTTCTATGCAGCAGTATGTTGGAGCAGCAGCTTGTCTACAGCTGAGAGGAAGAGGATAGACAAGCTCATCAGGAAAGCCAGCTCTGTCCTAGGATGTCCTCTCGACTCAGTGCAGGTGGTGGGAGACAGAAGGACTCTGACCAAAATAACATCACTGATGGACAAGGTCTCCCATCCCATGCATGAAACTGTTGCTGAGCTGGAGAGCTCCTTCAGTGACAGACTGCTGCATCCTAAATGCACAAAGGAGCGTTACCGCAGATCCTTCCTCCCAGCAGCTGTAAGACTTTATAACCATCACTGCTCCCAACAAAAACCACAATAGCCTACACAATGTAGGATAATATATAATATACTGTAAATAGTCCGGCCTGTTAAGGTTCAACACACAGGCACATCATGTACATTGTATATAGTGTTATTATTAGTAGTATTAAGGTTAATCTTGTTTGTTGATTTTATATATATTGTTTTCTTAATAGTGTAAATTATTATATCTTTATTTATATTTATAATAACTGCGGCTGCTGTTACACCCAAATTTCCCCTCTGTGGGACAATAAAGGCTGTTTCTTCTTCTTCTTCTTCTTCTTCTTCTTCTTCTATTGTGTTTCCATTTAGAGCAGAGGATGCTTCAGGATGTCCTCGGTTTATCACTCAGTTCCCCTCACTCGTGGCATTAAATGGAAATAAGGCAGGAACCTGACTGACTAATCCAGTTTAAACCTGAGCTGTTAACCTTATTTTAATCAAGTGGTCCTGCGCAGTGAAGCCAGCTGAATAAAAACTAATTTACTTTAAATTAAAAGATCACATTTAATGAAATTTTCTTAATTTCAGCACTGTGATATTACACATCCTTTACAGTCCTCAGTGGATGCACAAAACCTTCGTGTGTATACTTTTTGTTGCTAAACAGTGTTTTACTCTCCATGATTCAGATCATTTGTCAAGTCCGGGTGATGCCAGCCTCACCTCACATGGATTAATGATGCATTTTATTGAGAAACGCAGATACTCAAGGCTTCACTGCAGCACTTTGCTCAGCCTTCCAGGGGGCTGGTTTGGACCCTTACAGGGTGTTTTAAACTGTAATCTATATATTAGCAACATGCTAACACAAACTATACACAAGCATACATGTCTATGCAATCAATACTTTTATTAGACGTACATTTTCCTGAATAAACTCACTGCACTGGTATTGTTATTCACTGCAAAATTATTTAATGTGGCCAGTTTTGTTATTTTTTTATTGCAAATTAAACATAATAATTTACCTATGTAAATAAATTCATATTGCAGCCACAAAATTACTATTTTATATTTTACTATGACAGCAAAATGGGAAAATGACCTTTCAGAAGAAGTCATTTGTTAGCTTAAATATGTTATCATAATTGCTGCCATAAACTTTCTGTCAATAACTATGATTAATGAACCAATCATTTTAGCTCTGTCGCCAGTTTCTGTAGTGTCTGTGGAAACAATGAAACTGACCCTTACACTGGGGATGGGTGGGGTCAACAATTGATCTGCAGTGACTCTTACCTCTAAACCACCAAATGCCCCCCCCCACACACACATAGCACAACACCATCACCCTTGACCCCTGACTGCAGAGGTCAAGCCTTCAGGCCTGAACCAGTCTCTTTGCCCACTTGTCCAGCATATGGTGACAGATGACTCAGGTCTGTGTAAACCAGTGCCTCTGTGGTTTGGAACTACTGAACTCTTAAATGTGCATTTGCCTTTGTAATGAGAGTCTTCTGCACAGCATACTGACTCAGTCCGATGCAAACATCAACCTGCAGGGCTGAAAAATAAACAATGCAGTTCCTCAAATGACCACTTGATGCTGGCTCAAACAGTGAGTCAATACCATAATACCTGATTATATATTACACCTGAGGTGCAGCTTTCAGGTCGGAAACAGGAGCCTTTGTAGAAGTGATTTAAATCTGTAGTCTTGCTAATGACCAGCAGGGGGTGACTCACATGTTTGCAAACAGAAAATGAGCCTACCTCTCACCTGCTCTGTAACCTCAGTAAACACTTTTCTGATGAGTTGATGTTCACGCTAGTTTCCACTCTTTGTAAATACAACATGATTTTTTATTTAGTAA
>NC_044365.1:33002221-33110875 GCF_007364275.1 Archocentrus centrarchus
CATGGGAACAATTGTTTTAAGTCTTTTGGTGTATAATTTTTCTGTATGCAATGAAGTAATTAACCTACAGTAAATGAATTCTATCTGTACAGCACTTTGTTGCAATTGCTGTTGTTTTAAAGTGCTTTATAAATAAAGTAGTAGTAGTAGTAGAATTTAGTACTCTGAAATTATGCATCCAGCAACTATTTTTAAGACATCTGACACATAATATTTTCTTTAGCAGTGAATTTATAGTTTAACTTATATAATTTATACATTATTCCTGGCAGGCTGCATAATATGTCTTTTTTTGCAAGATGAAAAACTGCAGTTCCTCTTTTGAAGACTCCAGAAGGAAGTTAATCCCAAAGGCGGAATGAAAGATGGACTAACTCAGACATCAGCCAGTGTTGGATATGTGCATTCAAATCTTCAGTGTTTTAAAGAATAAATACACCACTTTTTTAGATTATGTATTATTTCAATATAGATGATTTACATTCATTTCAACCTTCGTTGTATCATTTTAAATTTTTAACAAACAATTTTGTTTGTCTGAAAACCCCGCCCCCATGTTGATGATGTATTACCATGTATCTCTTGGATAGCCAGGCCATGATTCTCCATCTTGTTAGTGTATTTGACCGTGGATCTCAGAATATATCAACATCAAGTTTCTTGTGTTTTTGCGATATGTATTCAATTTTGCTCATTCGAAAATGTCTGAGCGACCAAGGAAAGATGGGGCACACTCTGTGCTGCTGGAACCGCGACAAGTCAAAGCTAAAGGACAATATTGGAGTGTTTGAGTTCCCAAGTCCAGCGAGGTCACCGGAGCGGCATTGATTTGGGTGCGACCAAGCGAAATCTGCCTGCTATTAAGGTTGTGTTTAAGCCAGGGACTTCAAGGTTTTGTGCTGCACATTATGATGCATCACATTATGATGCATCTGCAGTATCAAGCCTGCAGTACAGATGAAATTCACAGACAACAAACTTGCTGGTTGAGAAAGTTCCTCCAAACTCAGAACTGGTGGTACCCACAAATTTGGAAGGGGTTTCACTGTGCTGGCAAGAATTTTGACCACACAATTTGTGCATTTAAGATTTCCCATTTCACGACTCCTGCATGTGTAGTACGATCAGTTTAGCTACCAGTTATGAAAATTTGATTGCTTTGCCAAAAAAAGTGGTATTTCCACCAGTCTCATCAACCTCTGAAGTGTCACATGGTGAAATTAAAAGGTAAGGTGCTGATAAAGGCAGCTTTCAATGGTAGAAAGTACTTTTTGATTTTCCAGTTCATCATTGATTAAATCAACTGACAAGAATCACTTTCACTTTGACTTTTTTTTGAGAAAGGTCCGATACATCGCTGATCTGCACACTGTCTGTGCTCTTTTGTTTGATTGTATGCACAGTAACATGTCATCAATGGGAGACGGCACAGGTTTTAGCAGGCGACTGCGGGCATAAAAAACAGCTTCTCCTCATCAATTGATCATCAGCCAAAATAACATTGTTGTTGTTTCTAGGCATGATTTACAATACATCTATGCAAAGTAGTACACTGGTAATGTGCTTATCTTTTAGCTGCCACCATGTTGTTGTTGTCAGACTAATTGCATGTTGTGAATCTGTCTGCATTAATAATTTAGATGGCAGTTACTTCCAAAGGTTCTCCAGTCTGTCTGAGACTGGTCCTCTCACCAAATGTGGACAAATTCAAGCAGGAAACCAGTTTTTCCGAGTCACAGTGTGGTCTGTATCCTGTTTTTACTCTGAGTCAGAACAGACATAAAATACCAGAATTTCACGCCCCAAAACTGAAGTACAAACTTCTGTTCACAGTGAGCCACAATATTATTAAAATGACTGAATAATACTAAAACAACTAAAAATTCTCCAACAACAGCAGGCACACAACGAACAGGTGATGCACACGCACACCTGCTGCCGACTTTTACAAAATATTTTTGGCTGTATGAAGCTGATTTTTCATTGTTCTTGTGTCCAGAAGTTAGTTAGGTCCCCATAACATTACCAACAGATTTATGTCCTCACAGTGTAAGCAATCCAGTACTCTCACACACACACACACACACACACACACACACACACACACACACACACACACACACACACACACACACACACACACACACACACACACACACACACACACTAGGTTAACTCTCCTCCAGTCCTCAGTGAATTAGACTTTGAAAGAATCAATCTATCATCCAGGGATTCTCTCCAGCAGCAGAGAGAATGTATTTCCAGAAACCTACACACACGCACACACACGCACACACACACACACACACACACACACACACGCACACACACACACTTTTTCTCTGGGTGACCTACCCTCTTGTCTTTGAAGTAGTATGGGTCGATGTCTTCCAGGGGAACGCCCACCAGATGAGATGGGATGTCAGCGAAGATGCGCGGCAGCTGTTTTCCTGCCTCCAGATCAGGCCGGGGCTGGGGGAGCTCCACATCGCCCAGGTCCTGATGCACACACAAAGGCACACACCTGAAATCTGCCTGCTGATGCAGTCTCACTTCTTTATTTTCAGGTTTACCTCCACCATCTCACCCCAGTTGTAGCTGTGAGCTGCACGTGTGCATACGTACCTCCTGGTACTGCTTGTTGCGTCGGGCCTCCTCCTGGGCAATGCGCTGCTCGATGGCCGCCAGGGAGTCCGGCGTGAAGCGCTGAAAGCTCTCTGGTCCCATTGGAAACACACAGCCAGCCATCTTCTCATCCTGATCCTGCTGCTGACTGGCCCAGTATACCAGCTGCACACACAGGGGACTGGGGTTAGCTATGAAAAATGACTTCCAGTCTGAAACTTCCAGTTTGACCATAGTAATCAAATCTTTTCTCTCACACAACCTGCAGAATCAAATCCTAAATTACACAGAATACACTGCAACAACACTACTACCAAAAACCCAACAGAGCTGCTGGAGGTATCATCTTGATACTGCTGATGCTTCCTTCATGCTTTGTTCACTAATTCACAGGAAAAATGTTTGTAATGTTTCAGCCAATCAGAGCAGAGACTGATCCAGCTCACAGGTTAGTTAGGTTTAAATTAAATTTGATGAATATTAATGAAACTAAATTAGAGCCAGTTTGTTTCCAAATGTGAAAAATACCAGGAGAACATTACGTGATGACACACACATTTCTGACACATTTGAACCCTGACCTTGAACCCTGAGCTGACACAGTGTCCAGATAAAACTCCTATTTTTTATTTTTAATACCTGAAATGCGAGGCTTTAAAAATGATTAGCAGCATGGCAGGAAGAAAAAAAAAAAAAAACCACTGTAATAAGGAAGAGAAGCAAAAGAAGTCAAATAGAAGAGGAGGAGGAAGGAGAGGGTGGAGATGGGGGATTAGAATATGATGAAGAAAGAGGAGGAGGATGAGATGAAGAAGTGAGAGATATGAGAACCTCTCATCCATCCAAGAAACAAACACAGAACGATATGATGAACATTTGCAGATGTTTTTGTGTTGACCCCATGAATCTAAATCTAATATTTACTTTTTTTTTATGCTCCATTTTTGGTCTCCAGCAGGACAAATCTGCCCTCTGTCTTCACTAACTGCGTCTGCTGAATGTATCATTTCCATGTTGTATGAAAATGATTAAAAAAACAGCTGTATGACACAAACTGCTTATGTAACAATGACTGGATTTGTTTTGTTTTTAGATTTGGAGTCACTGTCTGTGAAGAGGTCACTGAGCATGTTCAAATCTACTTTAGTGTGTTTTTCAATCTGTATACATTAATTAGTTCAGTAAATGACATTAATATAAGTTAATGAAGAGCATAATGAAAACTTTTAAATCACATTGAGCTCATTTCTACTGTTAATACTCTTTTATTTAACTCATGCCATGTACATAATTTTATTTTTATTTCAGTTTCATTTCAAGTAATCGGTCACATTATGACAGTGTTCACTCACCAAGCACGTTAAAATTAAGGAACACTGTAATTTCTATATTTTTATGATAATGGAGCTACAAGTAAAGCAAAAGCAGCCCCCTCTTTGCGTCTAAACTGATGACAAAAAACACTTGTTGAGTATATTTTGAATCCTCGAGTCATGAGCTGAGGAGCGTTTGATTCGAGTGCCTGGAGTGTCTCTGCGTGTTGGGATGGAGCCATGATTGAACGGCTTCTTCGCCAGCAGGATGATTACGTCCTCTGAGATGGTGCTCTGCTGCTCAGGACAACCCCCAGCTTCACCTCGCTCATCAGCAGCTGCTTGGGCCCTGTTAAAGGGCAGCAATCAGCCTGAAAAACCCTCCATGATTGACTTCTACCTGATGAAGCTCAATCACACCTGTCTGCACGCATCCTCCCGCTCTGCTCAACACCTCAGTGGTGTCAACAGCTGCACAAGGTGTTTTACAAATAACCAGTTATGACTCTACTGTATATAACACTGGGTCAACAGGAGCATAATGTTCCCTTTTGGTCTGTTTCTTCTACTTAGATCCAGGTAAGAAAATCCTGACACTCATTTTCTGTTGCTACATGATGACAGCTTGTTTCCAAATCCAGCGTCATAAAGAAATCATCCCAGTTTGCTGTGGAAGAAGTGGACTAGTCTGCAGAGAGCACCAACCTCAGCTCTATCAAAAGCACCAACTGATCACTCAACAAAGGGACCAGAACTCATTAATGCTCTACAAGCTGCATGGTGACAAATCCCTGATGAAGAAGACAGAAATACAGAGACCAATCTCCTCTCCAACAATCAATAAATCAATCAAATACTATATTGATCCCTCATGGGACCATTCATGGCAAGCAAGGACAGTAGCACATTAAACAATTAACTCACTCACAGAAGACTGCAAATTTACACTATGAAGGCCTTTATTTGGAGGCTGCAGTGCTCTTAGGGACATTATTTAATTCCTCCAATAATGTTCTAAGGTACCAAATAAAATAATTAAAGTTAAATATTATTATACTGTCGAAAAAAGAGGAATTGGATTTGCATGAGCCAACCTCTAGTTATAATGGCTCACAGTGGGAGAGGACCCATAGCAGGACAATGAATCAGGTCTAAATCTTGATTCAATGCTGGCTTTTAGTGATTAATGAAAACAAGATAATTCAATTCAATTCAATTCAATTTTATTTATATAGCACCAAATCACAACAAACAGTCGCCTCAAGGCACTCCGCATTGCGGATCAGGACTATTCCATGTAGCTACCATCTGCACCCACACTCATGGCTACCCTCTCTACCAGATAACCCCTTTTCTCCCCCAGCACCTCCACCAATTCTCTTTATGGTTTTTGCCATAACCAAGCTCCCCTATAGGAGGGAAAGATTTCAAAACTTAAACTATAACATCAGGTTTAGAGTGAAGGAAGTCAATGAGGCAAAGGGGAAAGAAGGCAAGGTCCAAAAATCCAAACTTCAGTAAAATGTTCTCACAGGAGTACACAACAGGAAACCATGAGGAAACACAGTGGGAATGTACTTCATAGTGAGGTGAGGAATGCTGGAGGTATCTAAAGGAGTAAATGGTGGTACAGAATCCAGTCCTTCATCCATCTTAATAACTTACATTTAAATGTACTCAGTGAAGGAGACATTTGTAATTGCTTTTTCAGATATACATCTATTTAAAGTATGTTTAATAACCCAGATAAAATTGATATTGTTTATAGTGTAGCTGTAAGTTAAAGCCAATGGAGTGAAGTCTGCTGGAGCTGGAAATCCACGGCATACCTGCCCAGGTACTAATGGCCAGCTTAGAGAGAGTGATTTCTACAAGGCCACCTCACACAAATACATAGGAAGACTGCCATTTATCACTGCATTTGTGTCTATATCCATGTATACAGTCTGATAATTATGGGAAGTCCAAATAATGAAGTGTAGACTGACAAAAGCATCTCATTGAACTCATAAATGGGCCAATCGAGTATAGGGTTACACTGAGAGCTCGAAGAGAGCAACACTGAGTGTGTGTGTGTGTGTGTGTGTGTGTGTGTGTGTGTATGTGTATGTGTGTGTGTGTGTGTGTGTGTGTGTGTGTGTGTGTGTGTGTGTGTGTGTGTGTATGTGTGTGTGTGTCCAGGCCATCTGCCTTGGATCCTAATTGAATGATTAGACAGGCCTCATTTTTCAACCCTTCATGCATTTATTCTTCACAGCTCCTAAATCTGATTTCTGAAGTGTGTGTGTGTGTGTGTGTGTGTGTGTGTGTGTGTGTGTGTGTGTGTGTGTGTGTGTGTGTGTGTGTGTGTGTGTGTGTGTGTGTGTGTGTGTTTGTGTGTGTGTCTGTCCACATCAAAGGAAAATCTAGCTCTGTTTTCCATTCTTATCAAAAGCTGTCATCCACTCAGTCTCTCTCTCTCTCTCTCTCTCTCTCTCTCTCTCTCACACACACACACACACACACACACACACACACACACACACACACACACACACACACACACACACACACACACCCCTATGTCAAGTACAGTAGGTCCTGATGAGCTGCTCTGTCCTGGTTTCCATTCAACTCCATCACTTGGTCACGTACACAATTATTTGTACCATGAGATCTGTCAGAACCTCCCAGCTGAGAGAAAAAAATTCCCAGCGTCGAGCTGCGATAAATCGGCAAGGCTGCAACATGACAAAATCAATTAAATCTCAACCTGGTCTCATAAAAAACCCTGAAAGCATCATGAAAAATGCTTTCGTGGTGCTTTCAGGAAGTTTGCTCATGTTCATGGACAAAAATTGTTACTTTTTTCATGACAGTCATCAGGAATTTGTAAGTAATTATTTCCATGAGGAGTACATTTTGTGTCTGTAGCATACACACCATGGGGACCCTAGAATGCAGAGGTTTAAAAGAAGAAACAACCAATGAGTTTAAACCCAAACCAGCTTTTTCTAAACCTAACCAGGAAAAGAGGAAAATCAGAAGTTTACTGTAGACCAGACCACAGGAATCGACACCCAGTAACTTCATGAACAAACTTAAACTTTGCAAACTTTAGACCAATCCTCACAGACTAGCAAGGCTAGTGAGACTAGCAAAAATATGGTTAAAAGACAGTAAAATTCAGCAACTTGTGGCATCAAGAGGTGAAATAAAGATCTCATAAATGAGAGGTGAGCAGCTGAAGCCACTACCTTATGTGGTTGTGGTTGTGTCCACCAACTACAAACCATCAGATAAGGCCATGAGTAATGAGCGAATCATTCCCAGACTAAGGAGTTTAAGTATCTCAAGATCTTGGGCTTCATCTTCAGCTGGAGATGGAGTCCTGCATTAATGCAGGAACCAGACCAATGCGGGGAAGAGAGAGCTGAGTGTGAAGGTCAGTCTTCCATTTGAACCCTCACCCTCACTTTATTAGCTCAATGTAGTGACCAAAAGAATGAGAACTCAGCTTTAGAGGAGCTCATTCATGTCAAAAAGAACCTGCTAATGGTGGTTCAGATGTTTAGTGAGGATACCTCCTTATGACACTCTCTGGGAGGTTTTCCGGACAGGCCAACCTAGGAGAAAGTCCTAGGTTGAATTTAATGGAGGGATCACCTAACTGGTGAGTATTTCAATTTGCCATCAGGATGAATGGGGAAACAGTGCTTGGGAAGGAGACATTTGTAATATCATACTTGGCTTGCTATAGTACAGCCACAACATATTTCCAGATCAGCCAAAAAAAAAAAAAGGGACGTAGTCTACCTATTTCCAGCTCCATGTTTTTATTCTTGGACTGTACTGGAGCAGCTTTATATGATCCGTAGAAGATAACTTGCTTCCCTCAATCTTCTGTCTGAAAAAAGCCATTTTAGCTCCTCTCTCTTTAAGCTAACCTTCTACTGATCTTTCTTCTGAGGTGTTTGAAGCTACTTTGCCTGAGATGACTGTATCTGATGACTGAGACATCCTCTTTCTATGACATCATACAGATCCATCAGTAGGAAAACTGATCTAAGCTGAGCAGTTAGAGAAGTCTGAAGCCTGAGTTCTTGGTTCACAGAGATTATTTCCACATACATTGACCTCATTATTAAAAGAATTGGCCATGTTTTTAACATGAACATCCACTATTGCAACAGAAAACATGTATTAAACAAGGAAAATTAGGCCAAGGCCAAATGTCTACGCTCTGAATGTGCCTCAAAAATACAATTCATGTCTAATCTCACTGCATTCAGCCTGTAATCTTATCTCAGACACCTGACTGTCAGCTCCTAATTTTAACCCTGTTGTGAATGAAAGCTGTCAGAAGCATGTGTTTTATGAATGATTCATAACGGTAAATTACATCAAGAGGGTCCGAAAATGTTCCACAGCCTGAGTCACACAGCTTTCTGAGGACCTTTTAAGACCACACAATTGTTTCCAGCAACGTTTTGATGAACTCAGACATTTATTGTACTTTATTTATAATCAGAGGAACATTCAGCTCTGAAATTACTAGGCGGGGGAACCATTAAATGCAGTGACTGGTCAAATATGACTTTTAGACAACATGACTAAAATGTACTAAGAAGCAAAGACCAAATACTGGATATGACTATATTAGTATGTTCTTTCCTCTTTGGTTCCCATTTTTTCTTCTCAGATATTTTAACACCTTTTTATGCCTCTTTTCTGAAGCTACATCCTTCTTTGGCTTCCTCATTGTCTTGGACCTCCTTCAAGCCTTTTCTTTACCTTCTTTTTCCCTCCTGTCCTTTTCTGTTTCCCTTTACTACCTTCTTCCATGTCCTTTCACATTCTGAAAAAAGAGGCAGGGTGCACTGCAGATGAGCCAACACAGTAAAAGTCCTACAAGCTGCTCTTCTGATCTTTCAAGACTTCTGGCCATTTTTCCAGGCATTTCTCTTAAAGAATGCTCTAATTGGCATCACAGGAAAATATTTCTTCAGAGTCAGACAGACTAATATGTTTAATGTCACCCTTCTTTCAGACACTAACCAGCCTCCAAACTGCTTCCAGCAGCTTCAGGCTAAACCACAATAAACTGCTACGAATTTCAAATGACTGAACATATGGTTGCATATCAGTTGCTCTGCAGAGCTTCAACTGTGTTTCATGTTTTTAATTATGTTACTTACTCATGTTTCTTTGCATTGTTGTTTACCACTAATTCTGTGTTATGGCCTCACAATGCTTAATGGTGATGCTACTGTATGCTGCAATCCCCTTGTTAAGTGATGATGTGCGTCAGTGCATGCTTCAGAATAGAATCACTCTTGGGAAACTCAGATTTCAGTGTGGACATTAAGCTTAAGATCAGGACTTTTTCACAGTGAGAACCCATGCAGCAATGTGTTAAGGACTAACCTCGACATTTTTTTGGCTGAAGTTTGGTCCGTTTTTAGGGGTTTACATGATGGCGTTTATCTATGCCCATCAGGGACCCTCAACATGAAATTTATTTGTGCTAATGTGTTTATATTTGCCCAACTGTAGGTCTGCACCTAACATTTATCAACCCTCCAAATGTCGCTGTTAGTTTTCTATCATACAGCAGTGCCGTATGTTTTAGTTTTGTATAAATTATCAGTCAGAACATGGAATATCATCATGGAAACATCTAAACCCACTAAACTTTCTAAATCCTCTTTTTCATTTTGTTTGCTTTGGAAAGGGTAGGAGCATTCAGTCCTAGAAATGGGTTATCCACTTAAGACGTGGATAACAGTGCAACTTTACTTACAATGCAGAACAGTGCAGTATCACTTTTCCTCATGCTAATCATGATGTTTCCTACTCTGGTCAACTGGTCTTTCTTGGTGGGTTTCCTCCAACAGGTCAAAGATTTGCACACTGGTGTAATCAGTGATTTAAACTTAATGGAGGTTTGAGAGGTCAGTAAGTCTAGATACACACAAGCCAGCAAGTGAATGAAGGATAATATGTATATTATTATTATATGCATATATAAAATAAAATAACCCAAATTTGTACCTTTTTAAAAGTCAGTTTTGTATGAGATATTTAAACCTCTGTGATGTATAAACCACAGTGACAAGCTGTTTTACCAGTAAAGGTACAATAAGGTCTTCACATTAGCATTTAGCTGTCTTACTCAAGAACAATCTGAGGCTTCAATTCCGTTATGACACAACTACAGACACCAGTTGTGAAACAGGAAGACGGGCGAGACTGGATTAATTTCTGGGTCACCACACCAACACAGACAACCCACCAACCAAACAAGCGTTGCCCTCAGGAAGGACACACACACATGCAAATATGCATGAGGAAAGTCACATTCAAGCACAAACATGCAAACAGGCTCTGCAGCTTTTACATTAGGGTGGAAACAAAGTTTAAATAAACCTGCAGCTACAAAACACCTCCAGTTCATTTCATACATGTTTACTGATCAGACAGGAGTGTTAAGGGGCTTGGGGGGGCCATACCCTGCTGTAAGTCGCCTCACACTAACAGGTCCCTCTTTGAAACCATCACAGACACCACTAACTATATTTACTGCTGGTAAATTCACTAAATGCAATGCTTATTGTTAGATCACTTTAATGTCCTTAAAGTGTTCTCAAACCCACTGCTTCTGCTTTTTATTTCAAAAATAATGTTTCAGAGAAAAAAATCTAAAGTCAGCGGCAGCCTGATCAGTTCTGTCATTACCTCAGGGTTTGCGGTGGAGAGCTGGGGCTCGACATGATGGTGCATCCTCAGAGTAAATCACTGAAGCTGAAGTTAAAATGGTGATGAAGTGACGTTCTGTGGTGCTTTAAAATAGTTCAAATATAAACAGTAAATAAATAAAAGTAATAAGAAACTTCCAGTGCCTAAAATGAGAATCCTTTCTTAGAGTAATGCTCATCCAAAACACCACAATTAAAATTTAAACTTCTTGGATACAAATTCCTGAATGATCAGGACCCATCATATGTTAAAAACCTCATAGTATCATAGAGTATTACTCCAGAAAAGCTGGGCTTCCTTTTAGTATAAATTAATGTATAATGCTTTCTAAAGATCTTTTGACTTCATGACTAGTCTCGTCTTACAAGCAAGTCTTTGACTTATTTTTAGTGCAGTGTCTGCTCATGAGGAAATAAGCCAGGTTATTTTGTTTAAGCTACAATTTATAGATGTCCCCAAAACACATCACATACACGTAAAGTGTCAGTTTTTCAAAGAGGACGGCTAGAAGGATACACTGTGAATGTGAGCTCTTTAAACGTGGCCCTGCAGACTGCAGCGTTCCCGAGAAGCACTCATCCAAACAGCATGACTGAAGTAGTTTGCGAGAGGAAACCAAAGACAATGAATAAATAAAATGAAATAAAACACATGCACCTATCTTTGAGTTTTCAACCATCACAGGCAGGAATTTCTTTAAACATTTGAACATTTTCTCCAGCTTCAAAGCTCCAGCACAGAAAACCAACCAGAAAACCACTCTGCACAATAAAGTTTTAAAAAGCAGTGGGGACACATTTATACACACCTGAAAACAAACACCTGTGCAGTTATACAACATGATTTCAGTTTGTTACAGACCCACACTAATGTGCAAAGCAGCCTGAAAAACAACAGAATGCTCCTTTAGTGAGTTTCTCCTCCTTATTTCCATTTTTCAGACATTCATCAACCTTGTGTGCATACGTGTGTGTGTGTGTGTGTGCGCGCGTGTGTGTGTGTGTTCACTTGGTGTAGGTGCATGCATATTCTGGCCTCCTTTATTTCCATACCATTTCAGCTATTCATCAGATACAGTATGTGCCTCTGTGCACACCCTGCTGTGTGTGTGTGTGTGTGTGTGTGTGTGTGTGTGTGTGTGTGTGTGTGTGTGTGTGTGTGAGTGTGAGTGAGCAGAATAGCCACACGCTTGGCTTGCTCTTTTCCCCTTCGAGCGTTTCTTCCAACCTCTGGCAAGCTACAAACTCTCTCTGTGTCTTTGTCTCCACATCCTGTCTGAAGCCTGTTTGTGAAATAGGGTCAAACTAAAACACCAAACCAAAAAAAAAGTCTGTGGTCTTAACAGAAATATGAAGTAAATATGCAGAATAAGGTGTTATTGTTCGTTTCAGGGGGTGCACCCCCGATGCTGTTGAGAATACAGAGGCTCATTAATGACAAAACTACACAAACTGCTGAGCTGTGAACAAACTGCGGATGGAGATTAGGCAGCATTTATGGACAGATTATTTAGAGCAGAGGGTGAAGGCTGAGTATAGACTGGAAGTGTGCATCTGGATCCAGGCTCACCATCCCGTCGGTACTGCTTATTTTCAGCTTTGTCAGTTCATAAACATTGCATGCAAATTCCAACTGAGAGCAGCCAAGCAAACTCCACTGGAATTCACCTGGAAGTGAAGTTTCATCTCCTTCTTACCTATATAAAGCTACTGCCCAATGAACATCAACATTTTGTCTGGAAGCTGACACACCTCCCCTCTTTGAATTTTACATTCTGAAAAAACTTAAAATACAGTGATACCTCCCTGAAAATCCACGAAGTAGCAGCACTATATTTATTATATATTTATTTTATTATATATGTATATTTTAAGGCTTTATAAACCTTTCCCACACTCCTATAAACCTTTCCCACTCTCTTACTACAACTTGAATGATGAAGATGATGAATAACATAGCTGAAGGTGGTACAGCATCTTCGCCCTCAGCCGTGACTTCCATTTCCGCTAAAGGCGTAGGTGTAACTTATCTCTTCGTCTGAGTGATGAACAGAGTTATGGGGTGTTACAGAAATACCTATATACTGCAAAATCCAACAATATAGTGAAAACACAGTGAAAAATAGTAATTTAAAAAAAAAAAAATGCGATACAGTGAAGCCGCAATAAGTGAACCGTGATGTAGCAAGGGATGACTGTACCAAAAAAAGTACTTAATTCTGCAGTCAAGTGTGGTCACACTGGAGTTGTCAGGATATCAGTTTTTACTACACGATAATCATGGTTAAAAGACCTCATGATTATGATATTAGCACCACATTCCTAGATTTATAGAAAAAATGTCAAATTCAGCTGTTAGACTTAGCTCCTCACGTCCTGCATTGCAGAGAATGACCGTCTTCATCAAACTATGTAGCTTCATCAGGTAATGTTCAGGTCTTCATCACAGCTTTTATTTTTCTCCAAGCGCTCAAGGGCACTTGGAGATATCCAAGTTGTTGCTGTCTTCGAGATCTGAGGGTTCTCCATTTAAGGGATGAGGTAGGCCAGTTGGAGACTTCTGTGAGCCACTTCTGCAGAGAACTTCTTCATTGGTGATGGAATAGTAGTAATACTGCATCTTGAGATTTCAGTGTAGGCACCTCTCCTAAAAGACATCAAGTTTCTTGTTGATACTACCTCACGTCTTCCAGATTTTGCTGCCATAAAAGGCAGTAGGTAACACAATGGCGGTAAGAAGGTGTTACTTGATCTTCAAGAAGGTGAATGGCAAGGACCAGATTCATGCTCCAAAAGTCTGGTGCTGCCTTCCCAGTGCAACACTTGGCATCTGCTCCCACACCTCTGTCTTTGGAGGTGTGGGACCTTGTCGCACTACCTAGGCAGGTGAATCTCCCTGCAGCTGCCTCAGTCTGATTGTCACTCCCCTTTTTTGGGCCACAACGTGTACATTCATGATCTCTGACTTATTAGTGCTGATCCTGGGTGTTAACGGTGTTAACCAGCTGTTCATGGCAGGTAAGGGCACTTCACAGGTCAGCAGCGATCGCCCACTGTTATAGGGTTAAGCTGCTTTATCCCATCTACAGTTGCTGCCTCTGCAAGCCACTAGCAACCCACCACCAATCCAGCTATAAAATACTGACTGAGGTAAACAAGAGCACCACTGAACATGTGTCAACACTTCATTTTTCAGAAAATTTGATCTCTGACCTTTAGCTTGAAGTTGAGGTTACTCAGATGCAAACTTGTCCAACAGTTTTAGTAGTTGCATCTATGGTGTGAATTTGAACATCCTCAGTCACATCAGTCTTGAGTTATGGCCAACCATAATGTTTTTGTGGAACAGATGCTGACACCAAGACCTTGACTTTTTCTGCAAAACAGCTGAGCTAATAAAGCCCCCACTCAGGACACAAACCCCACCCAACCTGCCTCCTTATGCAGACCTTGTCACTTTATTAACAGAAATGTTTGCTCTCAGACTTTTGTAGTGCATATATCTAATGCCAAAGGCCAACCTGAGTGTCATATACAGCTATTGTTATTAAAGAGATGACGTGGACTATAGTGGTGCAGCTTGTCGAACTCACTCTTTATTCTTCCAGTAACACCTCTGGATGTACAGCGCATGCTCACCAACAACTCCCGCACTACGGAAGCCTGTTGTGACATCTCACTACATCTCCCCTTTCCAGCAATAAGACACACATGCTTAACATTACATGGATGCTGTACACACATACTAACCAGTTAGAAAATAACATTTCTGAACACTAGGACATCGGGATAGACTGCCCTCAGTCCGCAGTAATGTAGGGATTATTCTGCCCTCAATAGTTACTGTTCCTACCACTAGTATAAATCAATTGAAAGTCTTTTGTCCTTTTAGAGAACAGCTCACAGCTCCAACATCTATAATAAGTCTTAGTTACAGCACTTTCTTTCTGAAAGTGCTGTAACTAAGTTTAAGGATCTAATTCCTTCATTGTTATGCTCTTCAGTGCCAACACAGTGCAGAGCAGCTACCTAAACTCTGCTCCCAGTGAGGTCGATTATCTCGTCAATAGTTTTACATCCTCACTGCGTATAACTTTGGATACTGTGGCTCCTCTGAAAAGGAAAGCTTCAAATCAGAAGTGCCTGACTCCGTGGTATAATTCACAAACGCACAGCTTAAAGCAGATAACCCGAAAGCTGGAGAGGGAATGGTGTCTCACTAAATTAGAAGATGCTCATTTAGCCTGGAAAAAGAGTTTGTTGCTCTATAATAAAGCCCTCCGTAAAGCTAGGACATCTTACTATTCATCATTAATTGAAGAAAATAAGAACAACCCCAGGTTTGTTTTCAGCACTGTAGCCAGGCTGACAAAGAGTCAGAGCTCTGTAGAGCCGAGTATTCCTTTCACGTTAACTAGTAGTGACTTCATGGATTTCTTTACAAATAAAATTTTAGAGATTAGAGAAAAAATTATTCATAACCATCTCAAAGATTATTCTTCATGTTCGGCTGCATTTAGCACTGCTGGTATTTGTTTAGACTCTTTTGCTCCAGTTGATCTTTCAGAGTTAACTTCAATAGTTACTTCCTCCAAACCAGCAACATGTTTGTTAGATCCCATTCCTACTAGACTGTTCAAAGAAGTCTTTCCAATTATTGATGCTTCAATCTTAAAAATGATCAATCAGTCTTTATTAGTTGGCTGTGTACCACAGACCTACAAGGTGGCTGTAATTAAACCTCTACTTAAAAAGCCATCACTTGACCCAGCTGTCTTAGCTAATTATAGGCCAATCTCCAACCTTCCTTTTCTCTCAAAGACTCTTGAAAGAGTAGTTGTAAAACAGCTAACTGATCATCTGCAGAGGAACGGTTTATTTGAAGAGTTTCAGTCAGGTTTCAGAATTCATCACAGTACAGAAACAGCATTAGTGAAGGTTACAAATGATCTTCTTACAGCCTCTGACAGTGGACTCATCTCTGTTCTTGTCCTGTTGGACCTCAGTGCAGCTTTTGATACTGTTGACCATAACATTTTATTACAGAGATTAGAGCTTGCTATAGGTATTAAAGGTACTGCACTGCAGTGGTTTGAATCATATTTATCTCATAGACTCCAATTTGTTCATGTAAACGGGGAGTCTTCTTCACACACTAAGGTTAATTATGGAGTTCCACAGGGTTCTGTGCTAGGACCAATTCTATTTACATTATACATGCTTCCCTTAGGCAGTATTATTAGAAAGCACTGCATCAATTTTCATTGTTATGGAGATGATACTCAGCTTTACCTATCAATGAAGCCAGATGACACACATCAATTAGTTAAACTGCAGGAATGTCTTAAAGATATTAAGGCCTGGATGACCTCTAATTTCCTGCTTCTAAATTCAGATCAAACTGAAGTTCTTGTACTCGGCCCCACAAATCTTAGAAACATGGTGTCTAACCAGATACTTACTCTGGATGGCATTACTTTGGCCTCCAGTAACACTGTGAGAAATCTTGGAGTCATTTTTGACCAGGATATGTCTTTCAATGCACATATTAAACAAATATGCAGGACCGCTTTTTTGCATTTGCGCAATATTTCTAAAATTAGAAACATCCTTTCTCAGAGTGATTCTGAAAAGCTCATTCATGCATTTATTACTTCTAGGCTGGATTATTGTAATTCATTATTATCAGGCTGTCCTAAAAGCTCCCTGAAAAGCCTTCATCTGATCCAAAATGCTGCAGCTAGAGTACTGACTATAAAGAGAGAGCAGATTTCTCCCATATTGGCTTCTCTTCATTGGCTCCCTGTTAAATCTAGAATAGAATTTAAAATTCTTCTCCTCACCTACAAGGTCTTGAATAATCAGGCACCATCTTATCTCAAAGACCTCATAGTACCATATCACCCCAACAGAGCACTTCGCTCTCAGACTGCTGGCTTACTTGTGGTTCCTAGGATACTTAAGAGTAGAATGGGAGGCAGAGCCTTCAGCTTTCAGGCACCTCTTCTGTGGAACCAGCTTCCAGCTTGGATTCGGGAGACAGACACCCTCTCTATTTTTAAGATTAGGCTTAAAACTTTCCTTTATGATAAAGCTTATAGTTAGGGCTGGATCAGGTGACCCTGAACCATCCCTTAGTTATGCTGCTATAGGCCTATGCTGTTGGGGGGTTCACATAATGCACTGTTTCTTCTCATTCACCTTATTTACTTTGTTTATACTCCACTCTACATTTAATCATTAATTGATATTAATCTCTGGCTCTCTTCCACAGCATGTCTTTCTCTCCCCTCAGCCCAACCGGTCGCGGCAGATGACTGCCCCTCCCTGAGCCTGGTTCTGCTGGAGGTTTCTTCCTGTTAAAAGGGAGTTTTTCCTTTCCACTGTCGCCAAGTGCTTGCTCATAGGGGGTCGTTTTGACTGTTGGGTTTTCTCTGTATTATTGTAGGGTCTTTACCCACAATACAAAGCGCCTTGAGGCGACAGTTTGTTGTGATTTGGCGCTATATAAATAAAATTGAATTGAATTGAATTGAAACTTTATAGTGTACCAGTACAACTTCACTTTAACCCTTTTTTATTTTTCCCTCTTTTTTTTTTTTTTAAACAAATCACTCTTCTATAGAAATAATAATAATAGAACTGTATGGCATGCAACAGGATTTGCCTTGTTAACCCCTGAATTTAGCAGAACAGTAAATTTAACAAATGTCTGAACTCAAGGTCTCACCTCTAAATATGTCAGTGAACCGGAACACATGAAATACAGGACTTTGAGTAACTAAGTGTCTCTGTACCTGAGAGGAATTCTCACTACTCTACCCCGGGATGTAACTTGTGAGCCCTTACATGGAGTGGAACCCTCCACCACCGGGCTCGACTGTCTCTGAGCAGGGCTTCTGGTCAGTTCCACTGGGGAACTGGGTGAATGCAGCTGATCCGATTGATCAGTGGACTGTGGGACGGCTTGCAGATGTCTCCGATTCTGTCGCAGCACAGCTCCATTCTCTGTCTCCACCAAATAGGATCGTGGCTCGTGGCATTTGGTGATGACTCTAGCTGGGGTTTTCCAACCTTTTTCCCCGTCCAGTTTTATTCTGACATCCTGTCCAGGTTGTAGTGTGGGAAGGGGTTGTGCAGAGTGACGGCGGTCATGAAAAAAACGATAAGCTGTCTTTGTCTGGTCGTCCTTCTGCTGAACCTGTTGCCTGTCCACCAGAGTAACTTGCAATTTGTCCTCCAGCATTGGAAGTGTAGTTCTAATCTTTCTTCCAGTCATAAGCAACGCAGGGCTCACACCTGTGGCAGCACTTGGGGTTGCTCTGTAGCACAACAGGGCGAGATGTGGGTCAGGCTGCTTCAGGATGTTTTTAGCAGTCTGAACTGCTCGTTCGGCAGCCCCGTTCGCCTGGGGATAATGGGGGCTAGAGGTCGTGTGCACAAATCCATACTCACGACAGAAGGCCTGGAACTCAGCAGATGAAAACTGAGTTGCATTGTCACTGACCAGTTCCAGTGGTATTCCCCACCTCACAAATATGCCCTTAAGTCGACAGATGCCATCACGGCTGGATATAGAAGGCAGGCGTGCTATTTCAATGTCTCTGGAATAATAGTCTGTCACGATGAGATAATTCTGTCCCTCAAACTCACACAGATCTGTAGCCATGCGCTGCCAGGGGCCCTCGGGCAGGGGCGTGGTCAGGAGAGGTTCACGCCTCTGGGTAGGTTTGTTTTCAACACAGAATTTGCACGATGACACTGTCTGTTTAATTTCGGCACTGATGCTCGGCCACCACACTGCCATCCTGGCACGTGCCCGGCACCGTGTTAGTCCCTGGTGTCCTTTATGCAAATCTGCCAACACTTCAGCTCTCTGTGCAGCAGGAATGACCAGCCGATCCTGATATAACACCAGTCCATCAGTTTCTGAGAGATGTGCTCTTGCAGAATAATAACGGTGCAGATGTGGGGACAGCCTTGTTTTGGGCGGCCATCCATTCCTGATGAAACCTGTAATCTGTTGCAGTTCATCATCAAGCTTAGTAGCCACACGGATCTTGCTGAGTCTTTCGGATGAGACAGGTGCATTCGCTACTATTGACTCTACATGTGCTTGTACTACATGATCTGTAGTCTCATCACTCACGTGTTTCTGCGGTCTCCTGGATAGTGTCGGCCACCACCAGCTGTTTCCCTGGAACATGTTCAGCTTCCACATTGAACCTTAAAAGGCGCATCAGGAGTCTCTGGCACCTTGGAGGGGCTTTGTCAAGGTCATATGTATTTATGAGCGGCACCAGTGGTTTGTGGTCTGTTTGCAGGCGGAAACTGTCCATTCCCTGAACGTAGCGTGCAAATCGTTCACACGCCCACACGCCCGCCAAACACTCCTTCTCGATTTGAGAGTATCTCCTCTCGGCATCCGAAAGCATGCGTGCCACCGGCTTTAAGCCGTCTTCGTGTTGTTGTAGTAGCGCTGCTCCTAAGCCGTAGCTGCTTGCATCAGCGCTGATGACAGTTTTCCGATTTGCATCATAATATGCAAGTGCTGGGGCTGACACTAGCATGGCTTTGACAGCAGTGAACGCCTGTTCTTGCGGTTCGTCCCATACCCACTTGTTCTCTTTTCTCAACAGGCTGGTGATTGGGTGTAGTTTGGTGGAGAGGCCTGGTAGGAATCCCCCTACATAATTAATCAAGCCCAGAACTTGACGAAGCTCCTCCACATTTGTAGGACTCTGCATCTGCGTGATGGCTTCCACCTTAGTCGGGTCTGGTTTTATGCCCTTGGCACTGATGATGTGCCCGAAGTATCGAGTCTCTGATTTGCTGAAATGGCACTTTGCTTTGTTCAGCTTCAAGCCACTGTCCTTGATGGTCTTCAGGACTGCGTTCAAGCAGTTGTCGTGGTCCTCTTTGGTTGCTCCATAAACGAGTATGTCATCCATCACTACGACAACGCCTTCGTGATCGTTCAGCAAAGTGGATAGCTGTCTTTGAAAGATTTCTGGAGCTGACGTGATTCCAAATGGCAGCCATCTGAAGCAGAATCTGCCGATGGGGGTTATGAATGTTGTCAGTCTCCTGCTGCCTGCATTCAGAGGGATCTGCCAAAATCCACAAGAAGCATCCAAGGTGGAAAACACTTTGGCCCCAGCCAGCTTTGGGCCAATGTCTTCCAAAGTTGGCAACATGTAACGCTCTCATTTTACTGCTTTATTTAAGCGTTTAAGATCCACGCACACTCTTACTTGATCTCTGTTTTTTTTTTCAACAGGAACCATCGGGGCACACCAATCAGTGGGCTCAGTGACCTCTTCTATTATGCCCAAAGCTAGCATGCGCTTCAGTTCTGTTTCAACCTTAGCAAGAAGGTGAAATGGGACACGACGTGGCGTTGTCAGGCTGTAGGGCTCTGCATTTGCTTTTAGTTCGATTTTAACAGGGTCGCATTTAAGCAGGCTAGTTTCTCCAAAAACGTCCTCTAGGAGGTCTGTGTCTATGTTGTCAATCCTCTTAACCAAACCCAACCTCCTAGCAACACTCCCTCCCAGCAGGTTATGTGCATAAGGTCCCTTTATGACAATGACCCAGAACCGGTATTTCTGTCCTTTAAACTGAGTCGTGGCCAGAAACTTGCCCACACATTGGACTTCACCCCCTGGGCTGATGACAAGTGGCATTTTACCTCCAGTGACCATTCTTGGGCTGCTGGGCAGTCTGTTGAATGCAGCCTGTGACATTACTGTAATGTCAGCACCTGTGTCGATTTTAAATTTGACAATACAGCCATTTATGGGTAACTCCACATGCCACTCATTTTCTGAATCTGGCTGCTCGATTTTAGCTGGCTTAGTATCGATTACTGCTCCAAGAAAAAACATGTCGTCCCTGTCGGCTAGGTTATCTGAAGCCACTGTCACCTCTTTCAGCATTTTTGTTTTGCACACTGCTTCAAAGTGTCCCGTTTTATTGCATTTTCGGCACCTTTTGTTCTTGGCTGGGCAGGCCTGCGTTTTCGCATGTTGTCTGTTACAGCGAGAGCATCGAACTGGATTTTTGGACTCACCGAAATTCTGCTTTCTCCGCCAGTGACCATCGTTTTTGCCCTTGTTTGTGTGAAAATGCCGTCTCCCTTGACTCATGCCGTCCACAGCATGTTCTGCACACAGACTCGCGCTCTGCTGCTTGATTTGTTCGCTCTGGCGTGCTATTTGAATAGCTCGTTCAAGTGTGAGGTCTGCCTCGAGCTGCAGCTTTTGGGAAACATCACGGTCCAATATGCCGATCACAATCCTGTCTCGGATTTGTTCATCTTTGGTCCCTCCGAACTCACAATACTGTGCTAGCTCGTATAAACTTCTAACGAACGCTCCGACTGGCTCTCCGGCTTTCTGCACTCTCCTATGGAAGCACGCTCTGTCGTGAATAATATTTCTTTTATATTATTTATATAATATTAAAATATTAATATTAATAATATTAAAAAAATAAAAAAAAAATAAAAATAAAAATAAAAAATAAAAATAAAAATATTTCTTTTTGGCACAAAATGGTCGCTAAATTTTGCCATTACCGTCATGTAGTCCAGCTCGGGATGAGTTTCTGCAGGTTCCTCATCTGAAGCTTCTTGGTCCGTCTCCTCCTCATACACGAACGAGTCGTAAATAGCCTCCGCCTCTCTTCCCATAGCGTAGAGAAGCGTGTTAACCTGTACTTCCCTGCTCTCTCTGTCCAGCTTTGATGCCACTGTGAAACGGTCGAAGCGACGGCGCCACATCGGCCATTCCGCCGGGCGGGAAAAGTCAAAGGGTTCTGGCGGTCCGAACTTTGCCATATCTCACTCCGTAGGTGTCCTGTCGGCCACTTCTGACACCATGTCATATACAGCTATTGTTATTAAAGAGACGACGTGGACTATAGTGGTGCAGCTTGTCGAACTCACTCTTTATTCTTCCAGTAATACCTCTGGATGTACAGCACATGCTCACCAACAACTCCCGCACTACGGAAGCCTGTTGTGACATCTCACTACACTGAGCATACCTTGTAGACGCCAACAGATTTGACTAAACTGCAGTATTTCTTATAATTATTATTTTGGCTGCTCCCTTTAGGGGTCGTCACAGTGGATCATCTGCCTCCATCTCACCCTGGCCTAGCATCCTCCTCTGTCACACAAACCCTCTGTGCATGTCCACCTTCACTACATCCACGAACCTCCTCTGAGGTCTGCCTGTTTTCCTCCTCCCTGGCAGCTCCATCTTCAACACCCTTTATCTAATGTATCCACCCTCCCTCCTCTGCACATGTCCAAATCATCTCAGCCCCTATAAATTCGTCTCCAAATGCTCAATCTGAGCTGTCCCTCTGATGGACTCATTTCTGATCCGGTTCATCCTGCTCACTCCCAACGAAGATCTGAACATCTTCAGCTCTGCCTCCTGTCATTTTGTCAGAGCCACCGTCTCCAAAGCATCCATCACAGCAGATCTCACTGCCATCTTTAAACCTTCCCTTTCACTCTTGCTGTTCTCCTTCAGTCAAAAATCACCCCTGATACTCATCTCCATCCTGCCTGAACTTTTTTGCTTTGCAAGGTTGACTCCAAGTATTTAAACTCATCTATCTTCACTACCTCTGTTTCTTGCATGTTCACCTTTTCACCCATCTCCCACACACACACATATTCTGTCTTCTTCTACTGACTTTCATTCCTCTCCTCTTCAGAGCATACCTCCACCTCTCCAGACCCTCCTCCACCTGCTCCAAGCTCTCACTACAGATCACAGTGTCATCTGCAAACATCGTAGTCACAGAGACTCCTGCCTGACCTCATCTGTGTACTTAAGAAAGCTGCCATACTTAGGAGAGCACCACCCTCACATCCTTCTCGGCCACTGATGCAGTACTAAACTGTAGTGATAATTTATTATTACATAAACAAGAACCTGAATATATGCCAAAACATTTCAGTATTTTTTTCTTCAGAAAATGATTAGTATTTCTATATGTTAAATAAGATAAATAGATTAATTTATGCTTCTACATTTAATGGCATAAATACCTTCTTCAGTTGAACTCATTAACCACGATTCTGTGATGTTTGCATAGCAGGTCATTAAATCACACGTATCATGCAAAATCCACTTTTTTAGCCCTTAAATACATTTTGTTGTGTACTTTCAGTGTGTAGCAGTGCAGGAAATTTAAATGCATTCTGTTCCGGTGCTGCGTAGATATCTTTATATTCTTTTTGGGTCATATTTTTCAGGCTGTTCAGTTTTCTCTAGTCCCTGTGACGTCACAGTATCTGCTAAACAAGGGCATGGACATCTGGCATACCGAATTCGTGAATCCGCCATTTTTTTCTTTGTAGTCTAAGTTCAGTCATGCCAAAGTTGAAAGTAGACAAGTCAAAATGTTCGGTTGTTGGGTGTATTAACCCAGATGATTCCTGACATGCCCCCCCCCCCCCCCCCCCCCTATTCCTGGCATCAGAGCCCGCTCGACCTGCTTGTTTTCTGCCGGTAGATAATCGCATTGCTGCTATCAAACTACAAAAATGGCCGAACGGGGTGGAGTGGAACGCTCTACGACCTGGAGGGGGGCGGGGCATGAAATATCTCATTCACATTTCAAGAGACAGCACCAAAACGAGTTGCTCTAAGACACACGTCAAAAAAGGTGTAAAAGAGGGGTCTGTGGAGCAACAGTAATGAGAAATTCATACCAAAGCATTGCAGTTCTACTTTATATAGACAAGTGAATGATTTACATATAAAAGAGAAAGGTTTTAAAAGCATGATGCGTGTCCTTTAAGAGTTAAAAAAATAAAAATAAAAAAAGAATGCCCCTTTAAACACACCAAAAGAACTACTAAGGTTGTGATTATAATTCATAAAAAAGTGGACAAAGTTATAGTACATTAAAATAAATCGACTCTCGCTGAATACATATTGCAGGTTGATCAGCATTTTAATTCTTTTTGTAAATTTTTGTCCCAAAACACCCTCCATAAACCACAGATGAGGCTGGAGGAGAGCAGCTCTGAGCACGTGTGGCAGCACTCAGGACCAATCCCATCAGCTCTCTTGGCTCGGCTCTGAAAGCAGAGTGTCCTGTCACAGCTCAGTGATGGAGAGCAAAAACTCCCACAGAAAAATCTCTAAGAGGACGCGGCTGTCCAGGAGCAGCAGCAGTGAATATGCAGCACCTTCAGTTCAATTAGCCTGAGAGGAGGAAACATATTTTGTCACAGTGCCGCTGCTGCGATCGCAGCAGAGCCACTGCTCGGCACAGGAAATGATTCACTGATATTGGGCAGAACGCCAAGCCGCGCTGGCAGAGAACCACTGGGACGGTTTGGCTTTGGCGGGGGGTGGTGTGGGTGAGAAAGACGAGGGGGGTGACCCTGACATGCAGCTGCCTCCATGTGTCATGTCAGAGCTGCATGTTGGAAGACAGTCCTTCACACCTCTACACACACATTAAATCCACCTTTCACAAAGCTGCAATGCTTGTTCATCAGATACGTGTGGACTTTGCAGCGGCATCATGATAATATAAGCTGTTCTTTAGATTTTGCACCCTTTCATATTTTAGGCAATTTGTAGAACCCTGAAAATTAAATTCCTACACTACCTTTTTTTAATGAATGAAGTGCTACATTTATGTACCACATATCACACAGTCATTGTGATGTTGGCCTGTGTCCTAGTGATTCAGCTGCTACGTGCTTTGGCTAATAAAGTAAAATGTTGAGGCTCTGCAGACTTTTCTATATTAAAGAAGGGAGGAAGCATTGTTAAAGGGCTGAAGGTTTCCTCATGCTGTAGTACAGCACACAGCAGTAACTAAACATTTAAACTTAAAATAGTTTTCTTAACTGATCTGATGAAATTGTGAAAACTGACTGAAACAACAGTGTGTGCTTACAGAAAAACTCTAATAAATTATAATAAAAAAAACCTTTATTTTATTTGTAGCTTTGGTCAGATTTATCAACATGTAAATGTTTTTTACACTAGGATGTCTACCTGACTGTGAACCAACAGATTTCACTGGTGTCAGTGTTAGGGGGGGTCTGCCACATGCTGCTTGTTTAAGACACATCATTAATTGACCATCAGCAAGTGTGACCTCTATAAAAGGTCACTCCTCAGGCACCAGGGTGGCTCAGCAGATGATGATGTGACCATGTATGCCGTGCGGCGGTGCAGACAGTGCAGGTTCACATCCCGACCCGTCACCGTTTACTGTGTATCTTCCCCCATCTCTCTCCTCCTGATTTCCTGTCTCTGTCTTCACTGCTGACTGCCAAAAAAATAAAGGGAACACTCAAATAACACATCCTAGATCTGAATGAATGAAATATTCTCATTGAATTCTTTGTTCTGTACAAAGTTGAATGTGCAAAATCACAAAAATCATCAATGGAAATCAAATTTATTAACCAATGGAGGCCTGGATTTGGAGTCACATACAAAATTAAAGTGGAAAAACACACTACAGGCTGATCAACTTTGATGTAACGTCCTTAAAACAAGTCAAAATGAGGCTCAGTATTGTGTGTGGCCTCCATGTGCCTGTATGACCTCCCTACAATGCCTGGGCATGCTCCTGATGAGGTGGTGGATGGTCTCCTGAGGGATCTCCTTCCAGCCCTGGACTAAAGCATCCGCCAATCCTGGACAGTCTGTGGTGCAACGTGACATTGGTGGACGGAGCGAGACATGATGTCTCAGATGTGCTCAATCGGATTCAGGTCTGGGGAACGGGCGGGCCAGTCCATAGCTTCAATGCCTTCATCTTGCAGGAACTGCTGACATACTCCAGCCACATGAGGTCTAGCATTGTCCTGCATTAGGAGGAACCCAGGGCCAACCGCACCAGCGTATGGTCTCACAAGGGGTCTGAGGATCTCATCTCGGTACCTAACGGCAGTCATGCTACCTCTGGCGAGCACATGGAGGGCTGTGCGGCCCTCCAAAGAAATGCCACCCCACACCATTACTGACCCACTGCCAAACCAGTCATGCTGAAGGATGTTGCAGGCAACAGATCTCTCTCCACGGCGTCTCCAGACTCTGTCACGTCTGTCACATGTGCTCAGTGTGAACCTGCTTTCATCTGTGAAGAGCCCAGGGCGCCAGTGGCGAATTTGCCAATCCTGGTGTTCTCTGGCAAATGCCAAGCGTCCTGCACGGTGTTGGTCTGGGAGCACAACCCCCATCTGTGGACATCGGGCCCTCAAAAAATCCTCATGGAGTCGGTTTCTAACTGTTTGTGCAGACACATGCACATTTGTGGCCTGCTGGAGGTCATTTTGCAGGGCTCTTGCAGTGCTCCTCCTTGCACAAAGGCGGAGGTAGCGGTCCTGCTGCTGGGTTGGTGCCCTCCTATGGCCTCCTCCACGTCTCCTGGTAGCACCTCCAGCCTCTGGACACTACGCTGACAGACACAGCAAACCTTCTTGCCACAGCTCGCATTGATGTGCCATCCTGGATGAGCTGAACTACCTGAGCCACTTGTGTGGCTGTAGCTCAGTAGGTAGAGCAGGTCACCTACTGATCGGAAGGTCAGCGGTTCGATTCCTGGCTACTCCAGGCTACATGCCAATGTATCCTTGGGCAAGATACTTAACCCCAAGTTGCTCTCTGACCATCCTGTCGGAGTATGAATGTGTGTGAATGCTAGTTAATTAAAAGCACTTAGCTTAGTATAAACATGGAAGTGCTTGTATGAATGTGAGTGCATGGGTAAATGTAAACATGTTGTGTAAGCGCTTTGAGTGCTCTGACTGAGTAGAAAAGCGCTATATAAGAGCTAGTCCATTTACCATTGTGTAGGTTGTAGAGTCTGTCTCATGCTACCACGAGTGTGAAAGCACCACCAACATTCAAAAGTGACCAAAACATCAGCCAGAAAGCATAGGTACTGAGAAGTGGTCTGTGGTCCCCACCTGCAGAACCACTTCTTTATTGAGTGTGTCTTGCTAATTGCCAATAATTTCCACCTCTTGTCTATTCCATTTGCACAACAGCATGTGAAATTGATTGTCAATCAGTGTTGCTTCCTAAGTGGACAGTTTGATTTCACAGAAGTTTGATTTACTTGGAGTTATATTGTGTTGTTTAAGTGTTTCCTTTATTTTTTGAGCAGTGTAATTAAAAAAAAAAAAAAAGGTCACTCCTCTATTGGAAATTTTGGCCATTTGTGGCATTGTGTTAAACACCTGAATGCTCAAAACCAGCAATTTTCCCAGAGTGGACGTCCCAGCAAATTCACCCCAAGTTCAGACCGTGCAATGTTCAGAGAAACTGCGAAATACCCGAGAGCTCCATCTCAGACTCTGTAGGCCTCAGTCTCAAAGTTAATGGTGATGGCAGTACAATTATAAAAAGACTGAACAAATACGGCTCGTTTGGAAGAAGGAAGCTTCTTTTCTGGAAGATAACATGGCGACATGACTTAGGGTTAACCAAAGCGCAGATGTTTGCTTATAATGCACAGCAGCATGTTTGGAGAAAACCAAACTCAGCACATCAGCACAAACACCTCAGGCCAGCTGTTAGCATTGTGGAGGAGGGCTGAGGAATCGGGCACATCACAGTCACTGAGTGGACCATGAACTGTATACCAAAGTATTCTAGAGTCAAATATAAGGCCATGTGTCTGATAGTTAAAGCTTGGCTGAAAAAATCTGAAGTGGACCTCTACCATCCAAAGAAGGGAATGAAGAGCAGTAAACCTGGATAGGGATCGATCAATAAACGAGTTAGCAAAGCGAGTAAAGAGAGACTGGAAGAAATTGTACTCAAGTAATGAAATATTGAATGAAAGCTAAATTGTGTTTAAAATCTGCTAACAACACACCGAATGTGCTCTTGAGAATCATTTTCTAGCATTTTAAGAGCTACGCTTGAAAGCAACACCATCATCTTGCAAATGGATTATTATATAAGCGCTGCTTCCTCCAGTTTCTGATGCAGGAAGCTGTGATCCTGTATTTTTTAAAAAACAAGGCTGTGTTCTCGCTTCTATTCTCTTCTATCAGACAGTTTGGCCCTAAATTGTCCTGCCCGTCAGAGGGAGTTGGATCAGTCTGCTGCTGAAGGTGCTTTTCTGTTTCTCGGTGGGGTTGACTGATTGTCCCTGACTGCCAGTAGTTGGTTCATTGTGCTTTGTTGTTGCTCAGGCCGCAGACAGTCCTGGCCCTCGCCTCCACGCTGAGCCAACCTGACTCATCAGTTTAGCAAGTCCTCCGGACTCGCCGGCTCGGACGCCGATGACTTCATCACAGAAGCCCTGCACTGACCGGCATGGAGCTCTCGACACGTTAGCATCAAGTCCATCCTGCTGTTTGTTACCTGTCGCTCTTCACAGTCGTCTGCAGTGTTCACACAGGGTGCTGGATCCTTCTGAATCAAAGGTCGGCCAAAACAATTTTAAATCAGTGATGTGGATACACTAAACTCAAATATGATTTACAAAATGTGGATGAGCATCATTTTTCATTTCGTCCCTCTGCCAGTCTTTCTAAAACACTTTCTTTCTCCTTCTTTCCTTCATTCTTGGTTCCTTATCTTATTGTTTCCTTTTTTATTATTCTTCATTCCTTTTTATCCTTCATTCCCTTTCATCTTCCTTGCTTATCTCTCCCTTCCTTCCATCCATCTTTCGATAACCTTCCCTTCTATCTTTTCCTACCCCTCCCTTCCTTGCTTTCATCCTTCCCTTTCTTAGTTGTTCCTTCCTTTTCTTTCTGTAGTCTACCTTCATTTTCTTATTCCTTCTATCCTTCCTTCTTTCCTTCATTTTTTTCCTTTTCTTGTTTATTCCTTTGTTCTTGTTATTCTTCTCTGCATCCGTCGATCATTTTATAATTCTCTATCCTTCCCTTCTTTGCCCATCACTTCCTTCCATCCATCCATCCATATTCTTCTGCTTATTAGGGTCATGGGGTGGGTGGAACCTTTCCCAGCTGCCACAGGGTACACCCTGGACAAGAAGCACTTCCTTCCATCATCTCTCTATCCATCCATCATTCCTTCTACACTTCATTCTATCTGTCCTTTATACCTCTTTTCCATCCCTCCTTCCTTTCTTCTAAATAATACTAGCTTAAATATAACTCCACCATCTTCCACTGCAGCTAGAGATGGAGGTTGTTGTTCTGCACAGTTCTCCACCTGCTCTGGTGGTCTTGAGTGCTACAATAGAGTTGTTCCAAGCATGGGATGAGGGACTATTTGGAGATATAGCTGAATGATATTGAGGACTGCTATGGCAGTCGCTTAACCCGAAGGCGAAATGTCAAAAAAGTAACTTAAAGGGCCAAATTGTATGTTATTTTTGACATCGATTCGCGGACCGGAAGTGGGCGGGGCCGGAAGCGGCCCGTGGGCCGCAAGTTTGGACACCCCTGACCTACAGCATTATTCTCAGAACAAGGACTATGAATAAGTGTAGGACAGGGACCTGAAGTCTCCTACAGAGATTGCTAATCGATATCAAGAACCATCACTGCAATGACGGAGTCAGCCCGCTGTCAGGAAAACACAAGGGATGCAAAACTGGTTAGCAGAGATCATTCACCAGGTCCTATTCTCTCAGAGACATGAAAAACATGCCAATGAATCATCAAATGAACTCTGGCAGCTGTTCATACATCAGACTGGCCCACCCAGGTGAAACACTGCACAGAACACCCTCAGCTGTTCAGTATTACATCAGCATGTAATGGGTGATCAGTGGTTTGGTAAAATTAAGTGTGGAAGGTTTGTTCAAGGTGTGTTTGCAGAGACCAATCACATCATATCTATGTTAGCTCCCTCCACTGTCTCAGTTAGGTGTCCCCTCTGAGTGTGTCATCTGCGGTTATTAACACACACACACACACACACACACACACACACACACACACACACACACAGACATACACACACACACACACACAGAGTGCTGGTATCAGTTCATATTCTGGTCAAGGTCATAGTGAAGATTAAGCCTTTCATGGGTGTCGTCATTTATCCAACGATAAAGGAACATACTCGACCCTCCAAACTACAAAACTAAAATTCACACACATACTCACACACTCTCTCACACACACACACACACACACACACACACATACACCTGAGAGGGTGACAGAGCAGCATGATCACATGACATTTCTGCCTTTTTTCCTTCCTTAATTCTGCACTTGCTTCCTTACTATTTCTTCCTTTTGTCCTTTCCTTGTTCCCTCCCTGCAGCTTTATTCCTTTGTTCTATCCTTCTATCCATCCTTGCATCTTTCTTTTCTTCCTTAACTTTTTTGTTGTTTGTCACTTCCTTTTTAATTCTGTCTCCCACTTTTCCTTCATTCCTTCTCTTATTCTTCCTTTCCATTCTTGCTCATTTTTCCTCCTTTTCTCCTTTTCCTCCTTGCAAAAAATCATTTTCCAGGATTTTTTCCTTTCATCTTTTTATACATTTCTTAATCATTTCCTTCTCCTTACATACTCCTTTCTCCCCTCCATCTTCCTTACTTCTTCCTTACTTACTTCCTTACTACTTACTTCCTGATTATCTTTCTTCTTCATTTTTAATTCCTCCTCATTTTCCTCTTTTAGCCCGTCAGATTTTTCCTTTTTTCTCCTTCACTCGTCCTGCTTTCCTTCTTCCTCATTTTCCAATTTCGTTCCTTTCCCCTTTTCCTACATTTTTTCTTCCTTGTTCAGATCATTTTCTTATTTCCTTCCTAATAATCTCTTTCCCCTCTGTTCTTCATCTCATGCTTCCGTGTCTTATTCTGCCCTTCCTTTTTTCCTTCCTTCCTGTTTCACCTCCTTCCTTGAATCTTCACTCCCTTCCTTCCTTTCTTCCTCTCTCTCTCTCTCTCCCTCCCTCCCTTCCATCACCCAATCTCTTCTTCCTTCCTCCCTCACTTCCTTCCTTCCATTTCTCTCCCTTCTTTCCTTCCTTCCTTCCGTTTCCCCTCCCTCACTTCCTTCCTTCCATTTCTCTCCCTTCTTTCCTTCCTTCCTTCCGTTTCCCCTCTCTCACTTCCTTCCTTCCTTCACCCATCTTGAACGTCATCTGACCAGCTGAGTCATTAGTGTGGTTTGTTTGTTTGCTGTTTGTCGTCACATTTCATCGCTGTATGTTTTATCAGCTCAGCTGCAGGTTTGTGGTGTTAAAGTGAAATTAAAGGAAACATGCGTCAGTGTCTCAGGCTGCAGCTGTCAAGTATCAGACTCACTGTACTCGTCTTTCTTCTCATGGAAGTCTGATTTTTAACTTGCTGCATCATCATTTGTGCAGGAACACAACAGCATAGAAAAACATTTTGTAAACAGCTTCGAGAATTTGGTTTATGGACAACTGCAAAAATACAAATATGGATATGAACGAGCAGAAGTGAATCAATAAACAGAGAACAACAGGCTGAAATAAGAGATACAGACACAGAAATAGAAAGCTATGTGTCCTTGCATGTACTGCAGGCATGCATCACTCTGTGTGAGTGTGTTTGATCTTCTCTCTGTCCTCATAAACAGAGTGATGTGGTTATCAGTGCAAAATTATGTGATTAAATGAGCCTTTTTCAGCTGTGCAAAAATACCACTGATTTTTTATTAGATTGTTTGTGTATGTAGGAGTTGTTCGTTCAAACTGCCTCTTTTCTTTCTTCTTTTGTTTGAATATGTGCTCATACTCTTATTTCTTTATGCTTTTACCAGCATAAGCCCTTTAATCAAGTCAATAAATGTGACAGAAGTGGACTTGTGGCACTAAATTCAGGACAACAATTAGCACATCACACACTGGCTGCTATTAGGCGCCACAAATGTCTCCAGTTTGACTTCTAAAAGAGGTGAAAGTTCACGTCAACTGTAAATCACTTGAGGTTTGAGGGTGTCACACCGACTCCCATTTCTGAAAGTTGATCTTCACACAGGTCTGATTAAACTTTGAGCTCCCCTCAATCAACCGTCTCTTTCTTATGACTTTTTATACTTCTTAGATAACTATCACTAATAAAGTTGTTGCCCATCATACTCACCACCCTCTCAGTGTCATCGATCAACAACCCCCCCCCAACAAATGTTCACGTGTGCTTAGATTAAAAATTACAGCTGGATTTGATGGTGTTTCTAACATATCTACTGCCTCCATCATCTAACGGTTTCTATTAGGGATGCGCCGATCGGTATCAGTCCGATCCTGGCCTAAAATACTGGATCAGATATCGGAAAGAAATAAAAACTGCAATCCGATCCGGCCCACAGTTTTCGGTCGTCGTCTTCTTCTTGTGGGTCTGTGGTTGAACAAACCAGCTTAGAGCTGCATTATCACCACCTACTGGAATGAAGTGGGGGATCAGGAGTTAGAGAAAACCCTCAGATTCTATAAATTTCTACGTTGCTGCGACAGATTCCCTTTGACACTGAGCGATCATCGCTGACATGTTTTCCACGCCTCCACCGCTCTCTGTTATGCTGTTATTTTTTTCTCTACTTCAGCTCCCAGACATACTGTTAACGAGCGCAGCTATTAGCACTAGTGATCGTCCGGTACTGGAAGAACCCCTTCCCCGTCAAAATATTTTTGATACTTTAATCCCTGATTTGTGACTAAATATAGACCTGCAGTAGAAACATATTTAGGAGAATGCTTGTGAATATAAAATATTACAAGATTACTCTCACACAGCCCCAGTTTTTCAGCATAAACACTGATAACACAACAGCAGCAGTCAGCTGTTTTACGTACAGTCTGTCTGCACAATTGCAGAAAGGCGGAGCCGGTGAGCTCAGATGGAGCAGAAGGAAATGTTTTTCTAGCGTCCAGATGAAGCTTTCCCTCTGTAACCTCCATTAAACCTTTACTGGGAAACAGCTGGAGGTCCTTCATCAATCAACTGATCAGTAAGCGAAGAAAAGAGAACTTTGTAGCTGCTACATCCACCCTGTTTGTTTCACACAGGGAAAAACTCCAGTACGGAAGTTAAAATATGCAGATGAACTGTTAATACGAAAAAAGTATTTCTTGTCCAGTTACTCGGGTAATCAATAGAATAATCAATAGAATACTTGATTACTAAAATAATCAATAGTTGCAGCCCTAATGAAATTTACTACATACCATAAGCCAATGCATCACCTTCTCACATAGGAGCAACAGGATTCAGGTGATAGAGTGATTGTTGGAAGTAAGTAAAGTTTATTTATATAGCGCTTTACACAGACAAAAAGTCACAAAGTGCTGTACAATAATTAAAACACAATAATCAAAAGAAAAAAAAAACCCAGATAAAACACCATGTTAAAACATAACCTTACCATATTAAAAGAAAAAGAATAAAAATAAAGTCAACAGACAGTCTGGTTAAACAGACAAGTTTTCAGCTGTTTTTTAAAAGAGTGGTAAACAGTTCCAGAGCTTTGGTGCCACTGCCTGAAAAGCTCTGCCCCCCTGGTCCTTAGTCTTGTATATGAGACAAACGAAAGATTTCCATTTTGTTGTGTGAGAGACTGTTGCCTTATTTAAAATTGATCCAGGCATTTAAAAACAATTTTTAAAAATAATAATACAAAAAAGATCGGATTTGTATCGGTATCGGCGATATCCAAATGTAAAATATCGCTATCACTATCGGACATAAAAAAGTGGAATCGTGCCATCACTAGTTTTTGTGTCAACTCTTTCCATTGGTGCTGTTTTTATTTACCTACTAAATGCATGGCATTAACCTTGTTGTTTGTTAATTGTTGGCTCTTTTGCACTCAGAGTTCATTGCTTACATGTGCCACACACTCTGATCTCAGCGAATCTCCATGTTTGATCCAGCCTGGACTCATCTAAATGCCAATACAGTGACCCCTCACCTATCGCGGGGGTCTCTGGAATGTAACCCTGTGATAGGTGAGGGGTCACTGTATTGGCATTTAGATGAGTCCAGGAAAATCTGCAAAGTAGTGGCGCTATATTTATTATATATTTATCTTATTATTTATATATATTTTAAGGCTTTATAAACCCTTTCCACACTTCTATAAGACTTTCCCACTCTCTTACTACAGCTTGAATGATGAAGATGATGAATTATGTAGCTGTGCAGTACTGATGGCGATGAAGGTGGTGTAGCATCTTCGCCCTTGGCTGTTATCTCTATTTACACTAAAAGCGTAGGTGTAACTTATCTCTTTGTCCGAGTGATGAACATAGTTATGGGGTGTTACAGAAATACCTATATACTGTAAAATCCCACAATATAATGGAAACTCAGCGAAACAGAATTAGATTTTTTTTAAATCCACGATACAGTGGAGGTGCAATTAGTGAACTGCAATATAGCGAGGGACGACTGTACTGAGTCATAGTCACAGTGCCACCTAGTAGCAACAGGAAACCAACCATCTGTTATATAATAACAACAATTATGGCTGCAGTTCCTCTAATGCCCACTTGAGGGTGGGCAGTATGTATATATTTTTATACATTCTATTTTTTGTATATTTTATACATTGTTTATTTTCTGTATATTTCTTGATTATACTAGACTATAATATTTTTATTTTTTATTTTAGAGAATTTGATTTTCTATTGCATGGCACTGAACAGGAGTGGCCCTCCTATCTCATTGTACATCCTGTATAATGACAATAAAAGGCATTCTATTCTATTCTATCTCAAGCATGTTAAAACAATCTTTACAGGAGACATAAACGCGTTTGCAGCCTGCTACGAAAAACTCTCAGATTCTAAGGCTGGTTTTTGCTTCTTAACCGCTCAGCAGAGGGGAATTTCTTCCACCCAAATGCTGTTTGGGATGTGGCCTCTTCAGTCGGCTGCACCTCTGCTTCACTGAACTCAATCTTCCCATCATGGTTGTGCTCCGGGTGACTTTTGGAGCATTTTTAATGTAATTATCAGACCAATAATGTGGCATAATTGCTCTCTTACTCAGCAATAAAATATAATTTATGCAACTTCCGAACCAGGATAACAACATTTGCCTATATCTTAGCACTTCACCGTCTCTACCAAACACTTCTGGTTCCAAAATGTCATCAACTCACTCTGAGCCGTCAGAATTCGGTGACATGGTCCTCTGTTCCTCCTGGGCTTTCTGTTTAAACCTCTCAGCTCTCTCCTCTCTCTCATGTGTGTTTTTGTTTAACTCACCTTGTGTTTCAGGGGCAGGCCTAAGCTGTGGCCTGCCTTCCTACTTACTCACCTGGTGGCCATCAGCTAATTATGGAAGCCGTATTGAGGAAGAGACATTCAGTTGCTACAGAAACCCTCAGAGAGCTGAGAGGAAGTTTTTTTGTTTTCGGAGTGGATTAAATTTGGAGGGTGGCCCCACTGGCACCCGAACCTCCACTAGTGGAACTGGACTTATTTTTGGCTTTTTGCTTACTTCTGTGCAGTGATGGCATAGTTACCTTGAAAAAGTAATTTGATTACTGATTACTCCTTTAAAAGTAACTGAGTTACTTTACTGATCACTTAATTTTAGAAGTACCTAAGTTAGATTACAAGTTACTTTATGAGTTACATTCAACAGCATTTTTGATAAAAAAAAATGATAGCCTGTATTTAAACGGATGTAAATGACTCGTTGACCTATAATCTGTGAAACATGTCAAACATATCTCTCATGAATGATATCAGGTCATTTTGAGCAAGAAACAGCATTTCTATCACCAGGTAGAAGCTGCACTGAGTTTTTGGCAAAGTGACTTTTATATATTTGTTTTTTAATCAAGGTAAAAATTCATTGATATTAAAAATGTCTTTTTAAACAGAAATCTGGTTAAGAAGGCTGCAGAAATCACAAAAAAATAGCACAATAGAGACATCGAAATCACTTTTTGGCACAACACCGACAGCACCCCCAACATAAAAATGACAACCAGGAAACCAGGGCAAGCCAACCGTGTTTAAGGGCAGCATTTCCTCTACTACATACTGTCCAATCAACTTCTTCAGCTCTCCCCCACTTACTGGTTTTGTACCAAAGTCCAGCTTTTGTTGTTTGGGTGCTGGGGGGCCTCCTGCATTAGCCGTAGTTCTGCTTCGCACCACCTGTTGGGACTAGCTCTGTATGTTTGGCTGTTCTGTGCTGTGACTCCAGATGTCTGTGTAGATTCTCAGTTATCCAGGTCATAGTAGTCTCTGGAGCTTGAAAAAGGCGACTGGACTTCTTTTTGTTTCTTGAAGACGTTTCACCTCTCATCCGAAAGGCTTCTTCAGTTCTCAACCAAATGGTGGAGAGACCCAGGTATTTAAACCCCTGTGGGCGTAGTCTCCTGGAGGTGGTTATGACCCTCTATTGATCATGTGCTTGAACACATGTGCCCAGGTGTGAAGGGGGCGTGGGTCATATTTAATCAGTGGTTTCAGTTGAAACCAACTTAGGACTCCGCTCCATTGTTTCCTGTGGCCTATTGAGGTCACTGGAACAAAGGTGTGAATGGGGGTTGAGACGTCTGGGAAGGGAGCTCAGGACAGCACTGTAAGCGGGGGAAAGTTGGTGACGTAATCCACCTCCTCTGTTCAATGATGGTTGTTCACAGTGGACATAGATGGCTTCTTTCACTCCTCTTTCAAACCATCTGTTTTCCCTGTCCAAAATGTGGACATTGGCATCCTCAAAAGAGTGCCCTTTTTCCTTCAGATGCAGATGTACTGCTGAATCTTGTCCTGTCGAAGTGGCTCTTCTATGTTGTGCCATTCGTTTGTGAAGAGGCTGTTTGGTTTCACCAATGTAGAGGTCCGAGCACTCTTCACTGCACTGAACAGCATACACTACATCGCTGATCTTGTGTTTGGCGGGTTTGTCCTTGGGATGAACCAGTTTTTGTCTTAGGGTGTGACTTGGTTTGAAGTATACTGGGATGTCATGCTTGGAGAAAATTCTTCTGAGTTTCTCTGACAAGCCTGACACATATGGGATGACAATGTTGTTCCTCTTGTCCTTCCCATTCTCTGTAGTTTGTGTTTGGCCTTCATTCCTGTGCATCTTAGCTGATTTGATGAAGGCCCAGTTGGGGTAACCGCATGTTTTGAGGGCTTTCTTAATGTGTGTGTGTTCCTTATGCTTCCCTTCTGCCTTAGAGGGAACACTTTCCGCACGGTGTTGTAGGGTCCTGATCACCCCAAGTTTGTGTTCCAGAGGGTGGTGGGAGTCAAAGAGGAGATACTGGTCTGTGTGTGTGGGCTTCCGGTAAACTTCAATGTTGAGGCTTCCATCTTCCTCGATAAGCACCGCACAGTCCAGGAATGGTAACTTGTTATCTCTGGTGTCCTCCCTGGTAAAACGTATGTATTTATCCACTGAGTTAATGTGACGAGTGAAGGCTTCTACTTCTTGGGTTTTGATTTTGACCCAGGTGTCATCTACATATCTGTACCAGTGGCTAGGTGCCGTCCCTTTGAAAGAACCAAGAGCTTTACTTTCCACTTCCTCCATGTAAAGGTTGGCTACAATGGGAGACACTGGGGAGCCCATGGCACATCCATGCTTCTGTCTGTAGAATCCATCATTGTATTTAAAATATGTTGTGGTAAGGCAGAGATCTAAAAGTGCACAAATCTGATCTGGGGTGAAGCTGGTTCTGTTCAGTAAGGAATCGTCTTCCTGTAGTCGTCTTCTGACGGTCTCCACTGCCTCAGTTGTAGGTATGCAAGTGAAAAGTGAAACCACATCAAAGGACACCATGGTTTCATCTGGATCCAGTACAAGATTCTGGACCTTGTTAGTAAAATCTGCCAGCCGACAAGGGGAGGTGCACGGTTGTGCTGAATTCATCGGATTACCACAACAAAATTACTACACTCCTCAGTGACAACAATACTTATGAGGTCTTGAGACGTGATCCCACAAGCAACTACAAGAAAAAAGTTGTTTGCTGCCTGCAACAACTTGAAAAGGAAAAAGCCATTGACCGCCCCACTTACTACCCGCCTGTACCCTGGAGAAGCCACTCCATGCATTTATGGACTCCCAAAGATCCACAAAGAAGGAGTCCCACTTCGACCCATTATCAGCAGTATAAACTCGGTCACCTACAACATTTCCAAACACCTCGCCACCATCTTATCACCGCTTGTTGGCATCACACCCCACCACATTGAAAACTCTACAGATTTTACTAACAAGGTCCAGAATCTTGTACTGGATCCAGATGAAACCATGGTGTCCTTTGATGTGGTTTCACTTTTCACTTGCATACCTACAACTGAGGCAGTGGAGACCGTCAGAAGACGACTACAGGAAGACGATTCCTTACTGAACAGAACCAGCTTCACCCCAGATCAGATTTGTGCACTTTTAGATCTCTGCCTTACCACAACATATTTTAAATACAATGATGGATTCTACAGACAGAAGCATGGATGTGCCATGGGCTCCCCAGTGTCTCCCATTGTAGCCAACCTTTACATGGAGGAAGTGGAAAGTAAAGCTCTTGGTTCTTTCAAAGGGACGGCACCTAGCCACTGGTACAGATATGTAGATGACACCTGGGTCAAAATCAAAACCCAAGAAGTAGAAGCCTTCACTCGTCACATTAACTCAGTGGATAAATACATACGTTTTACCAGGGAGGACACCAGAGATAACAAGTTACCATTCCTGGACTGTGCGGTGCTTATCGAGGAAGATGGAAGCCTCAACATTGAAGTTTACCGGAAGCCCACACACACAGACCAGTATCTCCTCTTTGACTCCCACCACCCTCTGGAACACAAACTTGGGGTGATCAGGACCCTACAACACCGTGCGGAAAGTGTTCCCTCTAAGGCAGAAGGGAAGCATAAGGAACACACACACATTAAGAAAGCCCTCAAAACATGCGGTTACCCCAACTGGGCCTTCATCAAATCAGCTAAGATGCACAGGAATGAAGGCCAAACACAAACTACAGAGAATGGGAAGGACAAGAGGAACAACATTGTCATCCCATATGTGTCAGGCTTGTCAGAGAAACTCAGAAGAATTTTCTCCAAGCATGACATCCCAGTATACTTCAAACCAAGTCACACCCTAAGACAAAAACTGGTTCATCCCAAGGACAAACCCGCCACACACAAGATCAGCGATGTAGTGTATGCTGTTCAGTGCAGTGAAGAGTGCTCGGACCTCTACATTGGTGAAACCAAACAGCCTCTTCACAAACGAATGGCACAACATAGAAGAGCCACTTCGACAGGACAAGATTCAGCAGTACATCTGCATCTGAAGGAAAAAGGGCACTCTTTTGAGGATGCCAATGTCCACATTTTGGACAGGGAAAACAGATGGTTTGAAAGAGGAGTGAAAGAAGCCATCTATGTCCACTGTGAACAACCATCATTGAACAGAGGAGGTGGATTACGTCACCAACTTTCCCCCGCTTACAGTGCTGTCCTGAGCTCCCTTCCCAGACGTCTCAACCCCCATTCACACCTTTGTTCCAGTGACCTCAATAGGCCACAGGAAACAATGGAGCGGAGTCCTAAGTTGGTTTCAACTGAAACCACTGATTAAATATGACCCACGCCCCCTTCACACCTGGGCACATGTGTTCAAGCACATGATCAATAGAGGGTCATAACCACCTCCAGGAGACTACGCCCACAGGGGTTTAAATACCTGGGTCTCTCCACCATTTGGTTGAGAACTGAAGAAGCCTTTCGGATGAGAGGTGAAACGTCTTCAAGAAACAAAAAGAAGTCCAGTCGCCTTTTTCAAGCTCCAGAGACTGTGACTCCAGATGTTTCCTCATATTTGATGTAGTGTTTTTGAAGCTAGATAGCACTTTGTTCCCAGCACAGAGTGCACAACTAACCTGGATGTTGTCATCTTTAGCTGACACAGACTCACAATAGTGCCTGTATTTTAGCTAGAAAAAATGCATCTCTCTCCTCCCTCCATTGTTTGCCTTTGTGTCGCTGTGTGCTATTATTGTCCTCATGATGAAAATGGGACTTAATTGTCGCATCGGCCAGACATCACTCCCCGAGACGCAAGAAGAAAGCAAAAATATATCTTTGTACCGAGGAAAATGACAAATAATAATGCACAGCGACTTGTAAGTAACTTTAATCTGATTACTGGACTGCAAATAGTAACGCGTTAGATTACTCGTTACAGAAAAAAGTAGTCAGATTAGAGTAACACGTTACTGACATCACTGCTTCTATGTTAATAAATTTTCCCTCTGTCTGCGCCTGAGTCTCTCCCCTAACACTAGTCATGACATATAGAGTCCAAAACCAGTGGGTGATGTCACAGTGGCTACGTCCATCTTTTATTTACAGTCCATGAACAAACATGATATCTGCATTGTTTGTTCTACATGTGATACACAGCAACATGACACACATTCAATGGGTGTTCACCAGTGCCATACAAGCCACAGGACGTGATGTGTAAAGATGTCATTAAACCATCCTCAGCAGGAAACACCTCAACCACAGCATCACCATTTAATTCATATTTCATTCCTTCTTTGTTTCATGTGCTCTTATAAGCTTTTCTTTCCAGTAAACCAGAGGTCAGTCTGGAGACGATTTACTAACATGACAAAGAACATTTTATTCAGGCATCTTATTGCACACAAAACCTCCAAATTACCCTGAAAAAAAAAAAAAAAACAGAGAACATGACCTTAAAAATGGTTGGAGCTCTACTGTAGACTTCAATAACCAAAGCAGAGAAGCTGGGAGGAACTGAGAGGATGAGCAAGCAGCTATACTGAAAAGTGACTTTGGTTTATTTGCTCTACATTTCAAGATGAGATTAAAAGCCTCTTCTGTGCCTGTAAATGAGGCTTCAGTCTACAGCAGCAACACTTTTCACCCTCCTGCTCAGATTCAGGAAACGTTTAGAAAATCAGAGACGGGACACAATCAGAGCAGTAATTAACACACACACACACACACACACACACACACACACACACACACACACACACACACACACACACACACACACACACACACACACACGTTCTCAGGGGAAATCAGGAGGACATGGACAGCAAGGACTCGGACACCTGTGGCTCACTGCTATAAGCCAATCAGGAAGCTGGAAAAGATTCAGGAAGCATCCAGCTGATCAGGCCAAGAGGACGTGTGTGTGTGTGTGTGAGAAATGTTTCATGACGAAAGGAGACCGGAGAGAAGGAAATGACGTAGAGGAGGAGGGAAAAGAAGGGGTGAGGACAAATGAGGAAGAACCAAAGTAAGAAAAGTGGCACAACACAAGAAATGGGAAAGTAAAATAATAAAGGGAAGGGAAGGAAGGAAAGAGGTGAACAAAAAAAAACTGAAAGAATGGAAGAAGCAACAAAAGGACAAATTTCAGTAACAGAAATAAGAAGAGAGTGCAAGAGAAAAGTGAGGGAAAGGTAACAGAAAACAAAGAGGATGAAGGAAGAAAAGAAGTAATAGCAACAAGTGGAGCAGAAAATCAGCTGTGGAGAGAAGAGGATGAGAAAGGAGTGGTGAGGACAGAGGATGGAACAAGAGAAAAGACAAGGAGCAAAAAGAATGAAAGGAAGGCAGAATGAGCATGAAAAAAAAACAGGTACAATCTGAAAAAAAAGGGATAAAAAGAGAAAGAAAAAGGAAGAAAAGAAGAGACAAAGGAGATCAAAGGAGATGAAAATACAGGAAAGACTCAAGAAATGAGGAGAGATTGAAGAGGAGGTCTTGAATTAACCAACAGCTTCTCTGTCATCAGCTGCTGATTTTGGAGAATAACTCTCCTGCAGTCACAGCGCACACACACGCGTGCGCACACACACACACACACACACACACACACACACACACACACACACACACACACACACACACACACACAGCCAGACAGACAGCATTGTGGGTAATTAACACCATCATGTCCAAAAGCAGCAAAAAGAGACGGATGATGAAAATTTCCATGAAGAGATTTCCTCTGACTGCGAGTCTGCTCACAGCCACTTCTGTGTGTGTGTGTGTGTGTGTGTGTGTGTGTGTGTGTGTGTGTGTGTGCAGAGTAGCTCATGCCAGAAGAATTGACCCTGACACAGAAAAGGGGGGATAAACAAAAGCCTGGCAACTAAGTCAGTCTGGCAGCCCGGCATGCTGCAGCTGTTTGTTTGTTCATGCTGAGATACTGTAGAGGTGTGTGTGTGTGTGTGTGTGTGTGTGTGTGTGTGTGTGTGTGTGTGTGTGTGTGTGTGTGTGTGCACCAAGCAAAATAACCTCAAACCTGGCACCCACACCAATCTGGCAACCCCACACCACCTTTCTGTTTTGGGCCTTCAGTGACAGGGATGCCCAGTTTTTCTTCACACTTCACGTTTGTAAGCACGTGGCTAAAAACAGCCTCTAGCTTCAGTCAGGAAGAACTAAAGTTATCTAACTATGTGAGGCGCACTGCAACCCAGAACAGCAGGCAGAAAAAAGAAGAGGATCACCCCTGGAGAGTAAAACATAAAACATGAGAATCACAGATTTGGGTGGAAAAACTTTGTGGTTTCATGAAGAAAACTGTGACCTTGCTGCTCCATTAACACTCACGCCCTGATTTAAAGAGGAATGAAAGCTTTGAAGCAGTGTGTTGTTTGTTGGACTCACTAATGTGCTCCTATCAGTTTTAGCTTGTTCAGGTGCAGTTTGTAGGTGAGTGTAGGAAGATGATCAGATCAGAGGGTGTTCTGTGGTCTGTTCTTCCTCCGGCAGCGTCACCTTTCAGATGAGCTTACACTGTGACATCACAGCCACACCTGATTCAGGCCTCGAGCCTGGTGGTGGAAAGCTGATATTTATGGTGAGCCCCGCAGGCTCTGGTGAGCACTGCTTACACAAACTGACACACATTCACATGTCGCCACCCTCTTAAAATAAAGTCAGGCTTTTCAGAAAAGACAAAAAAAAACTGAACCAAACATTGAAAATATGATGATTTCAGCAAAAATAAAACTTTTGCTAAAAAATGACTCAGGCCATTACTTTAAGAGGGTAATGATATCCTTTACTCTCCTATTCACTAACTTTTTACTTTCACTTTTGTTCTTCGTATGTTTGCTAGGAGAACATTTTGCTGCATTGTGATGTCGAATTAGGAGAAGGAAACAAAGATAAAGAAATAATATGGAAAGAAGCAAAGAAAAGACACTTGCTGTAAGTGATGGATGATCAGAAGAAAACATGGCGGAATTGTGGAGTGTTTGTGCTACACGGACCATAAAGAGGGACGGACAACAACGGCAGTATCAGTAGCGGCAGACAAGGTAAACGCAACGCAAATAGAGTTCGGTGTCACTTTTAAGCAGTGATCCACTCGGTTGGCAAGCCTGTGCAGAGCTGGATACATCTACAAACAAGCAGAGAGGCAGCCGGTAAGGCAGAGACTTGAATATAATGAGACTTTACTGCAGATTGTTTGCTTTTGTTATTAGCCTTAGCTTAGCCACCGGGTCAGCTGTTTCCTGGTGCGGCTCATTAACACCTGTTTGTTGTTTGCTACCCTGGGACAAATATATTGCATTGGTGTCATGTAATCTTGTCAATATCACTGTCAGTTTTAATGGTTGGAACAATTTCCGCATTGTGACTTTTAACTGGTGCATGAAATCATTTAAATTACGTAATGTAACAACTTGAAAATATTTGTATATTTGTAAAATATGGTAAACATAATTTATGGTGCATATTGATAAGTAAACATTTGAATTGTAGATATTAATCTGAAATATTGCACTTTAAAAGTTAAGGAACTTGAGGTTATTTTGTTCATTTGATTTTTGTGGGTTAACCCCTTAACTGGCGGCTCCAAAATCACCAAAAACGCCTGAAAAAGCATACCCAAATTAAATCAGCTGCTGTTCTTGAACTCTTTGGAGTACATGCAAAAGCTTGATCTCTTTGTAAAGAAGACAAGCTATATTTTTCATTTCTGCAGTCAAAAATGCTGTAACTGTAATGAGTATGTAGCTATTAAGTTTGGAACACAGAAAAATTAGACAATTTTTATCTCGCCTGGATTTTTCCTGTTAGTTTTTATCTAATTACTAGGGATGCGCCGATCCGATATTCAGTATCGGTATCGGTCCGATACTGGCCTAAATTACTGGATCGGATATCGGAAAGAAATAAAAAAATGTAATCCGATACATTAAATAACGTTTCGCTCACATTAGCTGCATTACAGGGCTCAGTCGTTTTCTTCTTCTTGTGGGTTTGCGATTGACCAAACCAGCTTAGAGCTGCATTACCGCCACCTACTGGATTGAGGTGGGGGATCAGGAGTTAGAAAACAACCCCCTCAGATCCTCCGTCGCTGCGACGGATTCCCTTTGACACTGAGCGATCATCGCTGACATGTTTTTCCGCCTCCACCGCTCTCTGCCTTGTTTGTGTGTTGTGCTCGCTGTGCTGAGAATCAGCTGTTATTTTTTTCTCTACGTCAGCTCCCGGACATACTGCTAGCGAGCGCAGCTATTAGCACTGGTGTCCGTCCGGTACCGGAAGAACCCCTTCCCCGTCAAAATATTTTTGATACTTTAATCCCTGATTTGTGACTAAATATAGACCTGAAGTAGAAACGTATTTAGGAGAATGCTTGTCAATATAAAGCATTACAAGATTGCGCTCACGCAGCTCCTAGTTTTTCACGTGAACACTGATGACGCAACAGCAGCAGTCAGCTGATTTACGTGCAGTCTGTCTCCACAAGCGGAAAGAGGCGGAGCCGGCGAGCTCTGATGGAGCAGAAGGAAATGTTTTTCTAGTGTCCCACAGAAGCCTTTTCGTCCCTGTAACCTCCATTAAACCTTTACTGGGAAACAGCTGGAGGTCCTTCATCAACCACCTGATCAGTAAGTGAAGAAACCAGAACTTTGTAGCTGCTCCATCCACCCTGTTTGTTTCACACAGGGAAAAACTGCAGTAGAGAAGTTAAAATATGCAGATGAACTGTTAATATGAAAAAAAGTATTTCTTATCCACTTACTTGGGTAATCAATATAAATAGAATACACAATTGCTAAAATAATCGATAGTTGCAGCCCTACTGAAATTTGCAACATGCCATAAGCATCACCTTCTCATACAGAAGCAACAGGATTCAGGTGATAGTCATTGTTGTAAGTAAAGTTTATTTATATAGCATTTTTCACAGACAGAAAAGCGCTGTACAATAATTAAAACACAATATCACCCCCCCCACCCCCAGAAAACACAATGTTAAAAACATAATAACATTACCATATTAAAAGAAAAAGAATAAAAATAAAGTCAGAAACCAGAAAGCCTGGTTAAACAGAAAAGTTTTCAACTATTTTTTAAATGATGCCACAAAGTCAGCTAAATGGTGCTGGAGTGGTAAACAGTTCCAGAGCTTCAGTGCCACTGCCTAAAAAGCTGTGCCCGCCCTGGTCCTTAGTCTTGTATTTGGGACAACTAAAAGACTTTGATTTTGTTGTGTGAGAGACTGTTGACTTATTTAAAAAAAATTTTTTTTTAATGTTTTTAAATGCCTGGATCAATTTTAAATATCGGATTTATATCGGTATCGGCCGATATCCAAATGTAAAATATCGGTATCGGTATCGGACATAAAAAAGTGGTATCGTGCCATCCCTACTAATTACACACTGAGTGTAGAAGGTATGGATTGGAAAATATAATGAAGCTCTAGAATGAAGTCTTTTTACCATGTATTTCAAACTTTATCAAGATAGCACAAAAACCTACTGTTTTGTAAAGGTTTTTGTGTGTTGATCTCAGGTGTGGTCTTGCTTGTGCCATTTGGAGATGGCCAAGTGCCACATGTGAGCAGCCTTTGTTATACAGACTTCAAATGGCTGTAACTCCTCAATGCTTCAACATACAGTCATCAGTGAGGCTCTAATCATAGATACTACCCTGAGGAATCCTCTGCTCTACACAAAGTTACTGAGAGTACAAATTAATTACAATTATAGACATATAAATCAGAGGTTGCCCTAATTTGTAAAAGAAGGAAAATGTTAGGCCTTCATTCACACCCCCCCCCCCCCAGTCTATTTTCAGTGATTCCTTCACACACCCAAAATAAATAAATTATATATTGATCAAAAGTTACAGTAAATGTAAACACTACATATACACATAAAATAAAAAACCACAATCCTCCCAATAGTCCTTCTCTGATACACAATTTACAACCCCCCACCCCCACAAACAAAACGTACACAAAGCCCACCACAAAGCATCAAGCTTTCTGTAAAACTTTAGACACTTAACTGGTCAAAAAAAGCTCTGAGCCTTTGTCCTCCTCATCCTCAGTACATCTAAACAGCATATAATACGACGACGAGCTGAGAATAAGTTCGCCGTTGGAGTACAGCTGTTCATTCCCGAGATTCCGTAAAACCGGTGAATCAGCGAGTAAATCCTCTAAAAAACAATAATCCACTCTCGTGAGTCATTTCGTCACTTCGTTGAATAAATATAGTCTGTTTTTGATGCATTCCGACAATCCGTTGGCGAGAAAAAGCTTTGTAAACACTGTTTAAGATAAGATAAAACTTTAATGATCCCACGACGGGGAAATTTGCGCATTACAGCAGCTCAGTACAGAAAACTAAAAATAGAATAAAATAAAATAGAAAAACACTATACACATATACATAAGCACTATATACAGAAAATATATAGTCAATACACACATGTACATATACACACATATACACACACATCAAAACACTATATACAGATATCAAAATATTATATACATTTGTAGCCGGTAAGGTACACAGCATACACGGTATGCATTATATGGGTGAGTGTAATAAATAAAATGTATCTGGACTGTATGGATAAAGTGATGGCAGAGGAGGTAAAGTGTCCAAGTGACTCAAGACATTATGAAGTGTTATACAGTCTAACAGCTGTTGGGATGAGTGAGCTGTGAAAGCGCTCCTTCCTGCAGCGAGGATGTTTCAGTCTCTGACTGAAGGAGCTGCTCAGCTCACCCACGGTCTCATGAAGAGGGTGATGGGGGTTTTCCATGATGGATGTCAGCTTTGCTAACATCCTCCTCTCACCCATCACCATCACAGACTCCAGAGGACATCCCAACACAGAGCTAGACCTCCGCACCAGTTTGTCGATCCTGCTCCTGTCCCTTTCGGTGCATCCACCCCCCCAGCAGGCCACTGTGTAGAAAAGGGCAGATGCTACCACTGTGTCATAAAAGGTCTTTAACAGAGTCCTGCAGACACCAAAGGACCTCAGTCTCCTCAGCAGGTGGAGTCGACTCTGGCCCTTCTTATACAGGACGTCTGTGTTTGTAGTCCAGTCCAACTTGTTATTGAGATGAACACCCAGGTATTTGTAGGAGACCACTGTCTCAATATGCTTTCCCTGGATGTTCACCGGTGCTGTAGGGGGTGGCTTCCTCCTGAAGTCTATGATCATCTCCTTCGTCTTGCTGGCGTTGATTTGGAGTGCGTTGTTCTCACACCAGCCGACAAAGTCACTGATGACACCCCTGTATTCCTGGTCGTTCCCATCTGATACGCATCCAATGATGGCCGTATCATCTGAGAACTTCTGTAGGTGGCAGTGGTCCGAGTTGTACCTGAAGTCTGAGGTGTACAGACTGAACAGAAAGGGTGAGAGGACCGTGCCCTGTGGCGCCCCCGTGCTGCAGACTACCACATCAGACATACAGTCATGGCACCTCACATACTGTGGTCTGTTGGTGAGGTAGTCGATGGTTTACGCACAACTGCACACACGCTCTCACTTTCTGCTCAGTTTCACGCACGGAGGACGCACTGATTACACAGGGAGTTTATGGTTTCATATGAAAACCCACCCCATAGCGCCATATACCCACGTGTCAGGAATTTTATTGGCTATACATCTGTGGTTTCGGATTTTGGGTCAGAGTCGACCAATCAGAACGATTGGACAAGATTTGGGGGCAGGTCCAGAAAAGTCACATGACACTGTCTGGTTATTATTGGCTCTGGAAAACCCATTTCATAACATGATTGGACAAATGAGGTGTCAATCCAATTCTGAGGGTCTAGTCTGTCATATAAAAGCATCGTAAGGGCAAACGGCAGCGTTACTGTGACGCTATGAGACTTCAAAGTCGGAAAACGCTACAGAGGGCCCGGTGGTGGGCCCTTGCCAGTTAACAGGTTAAGATTCACAGTGGTTTGCTTAGTGTATTTTCTTTGCAGTTTGAGTAAATAATCATTTATATACAACTTAAATATACAGGTACATTCGTAGTGTTTATGTATGCATTTATTATTTTTTTTTTCTCTCTTTTCTTTTGGGGTTGTTTAAAGGTTTTTACCTGCTTCTGGACCAACTGTAAAGTAAACAAATTTCCTGATACACTGATAAATAAATGGGAGATAAAGGAGAATTGCTGTTTGGTCTTTTGAGTGGAATCCAGTTGTGGAAACTGCGTAGATGAATCCATCCTTTTCAAGTGGGGAAGCTGCACAAATTAAGGCAGAACTTGACATGCATCACAGACCTTGCGTCCATATTGTCCCTGTGATGTCCATAAGTGGTGGAAAAAATTAATGTACTTCAGATACACAAAAAATGTCAACTCTACACATGGGATCAAATTTAAAAGGGACCTGGAAAAGAAAAGAAAAGAAAAGATGGGGAGGGAAGGGGAGAAGAGAAGAGAAGAGAAGAGGAAAGGAAAAGGAAAAAAGAAAAGGAAAGAAAGGACACGGGGTCATTCTGCTGGTTTCAGGTTTTACTTACAGAACATTTTCCAATAATAATAACTTTAGTTCACAGGCACCTGAATGATGATATTAAGATGAATTTGTTGAGCCAGGAACTGCAGATTTTTGTTGTAGTTTAGAAAACAAAGCACTGTGAAGGAAGCATCATTTGGTTTCTATATATCCTTCCAAATGTCTTCGTTGGAGAGTTGCCTGCACCCATAGTTTGTGAAATTGTCATCTAAACTGAGGCAGTTATTTTGTTTACAACCCTCTACATGCTGTCCTTGACACATGCCAACACAAAGCCAATGGCAGTTATTTACTCTGGAGCATATTTTTCTCCTCAGTTTTTAATTTCTCCTCACTTCAAAGAGCTGCTGCTCATTCTCTACATCACCTGGAGTCTTTGTGACACTTTTCACATGCAACTCTGTGGAGGTTTCCTTTCTTTCCTTACACGTATAGTCAGAGGTGGCAAAGTACAGATGTTCCTTATTTAAGTAGTACAGATGCTAGTGTCAATAAATACTCAGGTAAAAGTGCTGATTCATTACTCAAGATAAAAACAGAAAAATGAGCATAAAGAGGTATTTGGCAGATTGGTTGTTGGAAAAGAATCACTTAGAAATACATCACAGTAGTTTGTATAGTGAGCTGTGCTGCTACTGATACAAGCTGATGAGCTATCATGGCTCATTTCCAAGCATATCTGTCAAGTCTCTTGTTTTGGCTGGGAAACTCCCATATTTTACCCCTCTGTCCCGCCGTCCTCCCGTATTATTATTTTCCCATAAATTTCCTGTATTTTAATATAATAATTTTTAAAAAGCATTACTGTGTCGCTCCAAACTGAATTGTCACTAGCCTTGCGAGAACTGTCACCTGCAGTAGCCTGGGTGGCAGTTCCCGCGAGGTTAGTGCCGACAGCTGGAACAAACCTGGAAAAACGACGACTTTGGTTGGGCTCAGTGTTGCCAACTTAGTGGCTTTTCAGAGCCCCGTAGCAACTTTTTTTCCATAAAGTGACTAGCGACTGCAAAATCCTCTGCTGTCCCCGTGTTTTGTGTACATAAAGCCTTCTTACTGTGTCCCTTTGTACACCTTGGCATATCCCAGACCTCACTTCGACTCCACCCTCAAACCCCAAGACCTCAATTAAACACCCAGCCTGCCTACCCTGACAGATAAATTCAAACACTGCGGCGAAAAGTAGCCATAAACGCACAAGGACTGAACAGGTTAATCACAACATTGTGGGCTGTGTGGACCCGACGAGTAGTCACATTTCTCCAGAGGTGCGTCAGGTTAGGTTGTAGGATCAGAGCGGTTTCTGTAGCGTCCTTGTGTGCGCTTCTCAGGTGGACTTTGATGTTGGTGGTTTTTCCTGACTGACAAGTGTTCCGCACATGTTTTCATCATTCACAACAACACACTCGTTATATGTGCTATTGTAGTCAAAGAAACTCCATGAGACAGCTGCCATGAGGACCAGTGCGGTGAGCATGCACACACACACACACAGTTGGCCAATGGCGCTCCAAGCTTAAACTCTGAGAGCAGAAAAAATTATTTCATATCAGTCCACGGGGCTTTTAATTAAAATGACAAATGCAAAAACGAAGGTTATTTTATCGCTAATTTCAGTTAGTTTTAGTTAGTTTTGTAAACTCACAATACATTTTTAGTTATCTTTTTTTTTTAATTATCATTTTTTAAAATTTCAGTTAACAAAAATTTTTTTTCAATTTCAGTCTTCATTGTTTTATTTGTTTTCGTTAACTATAATAACCCTGCTCTGGATCCGGACACGTTATAGCAAAACCTAAAGTAATACTACCAAAAATGAGTTCTGATGATTTGAAAAATTCATTAAGATACACGAGTGCCTCATAACCAAACGGACACTACACCACATGAGGAAACAAAGCTAAAAACACCCAGACGGGTTCCAGGTGTGGAGGAACCACATCAGTCCTCATCTTATCAGAGTTTACTTGCCCCACTGATCCCAGAAGGTACGCTGTCCAGTGCAGCTGGCTCCTGGTAGGGTCTTCCAAAGGCAAACTGGTCCTGAGTGAGGGGACAGACAAATGCTCCTTTTTGTTCTGTTCTTTGTTGTCCTGTTTGAGTTCAAATGTATCTTATTGTACCTGTGTGTGTGTGTGTGTGTGTGTGTGTGTGTGTGTGTGTGTGTGTGTGTGTGTGTGTGTGTGTGTGTGTGTGTGTGTGTGTGTGTGTGTGTTTTTTTCACACTCAGGTCACCATGTGGTCTCCATCTGTGGTTTGTCAGTACTGTTTCCTGACATCACTCTGCAGTGCTGTTTTTAGAATTTTTGGTTGTTTTTCCCATGGACAGCCTCTGCCTTTACATGTACTTTACAAACATTATTACCAGTGTGACAAGAACTGTTTGTTTTGATCTAAATTGAGATTTTGCTCATTGTTTGGAAAGAGATGTTTGTGCTATACCAACTTTCATTTATGAGTTATTCATCTGAGAAGTTTGAATTTCTGAATAACTTTTTCAACTAAGTAGCAGGTGCACTCCATGCTTTGGGGAGAAAGCCTGGTCTGTTGTGATGGTTCACTGCATGCACACTGGTGTGCACAAATTAAAGTGCAACTTCGCTCCCAGCTCCAAGCCTGAATCCACCCACTGCATAATTTTGAAAAATGCAAAGAAGTCTGCAAAAGCCAGAGAGAAGGGTGCAGAGAGGGGCTGAGGAGGAAGAGGTGTTCTGTGATCATCGTACCACAGAAACATGAAGAGTGACAAAGTAAACCCCCTCTGCCAGAGAATTTCTGTAATGTGGTAGAGGACCTTAGTACTCATGAGTCATATCAATTCAAACTGTCAGCTTCAGCTGTGGTCATGCCCAAAGCCGCCTCCAACTGTGCAAAGATGCACATACATGATAAGGGAAAGAATGCAGTATGGTGGAGTTTCTACACCTGTCAGAAACAATTATTTCAGAAGATTAGCAAGAAATACCATAAACCCTGGCTTTGGATCTGAAAAGTGAAGCCAACACTTAAGTGCCTTAAATCTGCATTCATTTTAATGGCCGGGAGGGCACTAGCTGCAAAAAAACTTTCTGTTCCATTGGAAGTGGCTGTGGCTCAGGAGGGAGAGCAGGTCACCTACCAATCGGAAGGTTGGTGGTTCGATTCCGGGCTGCATGCCAAAGTATCCTTGAGCAAGATTCTGAACCCCAAGTTACTTGTCGACACAAGTGTTGGAGTATGAATGTGTGTGAATGTTAGACAGTAAAAGCACTTGTCTTATATACATACAGATGGACATGCTTGTATGAATGGAGGTTGAATGTATGAATGCAAACATGTTGTATAAGCACTTTGACTGCTCAGTTAGAGTATAAAAGAACTAGTCCATTTACCATTGAAGCCTCTGGTAAAAAGGGCCATGGCTCCTTTGCTCCATCACCTAACCCATCCAGTTTCAAACCACCAAGATGGCGATAGCATACATGCTCAGCTCAAGGCTTCATAAGTGAGTGGGAAAAATCATGGTAGCTAGACCCATCTTTCATGCTGTCTATGCCTTGGTTGACAAACTGTCAGTCTAGATTTAAAATTACAGTTTCACAGATGTCTAATTAAGGCCTATAGTTGGAGGATGTGCACAGCCCACTGAACAGAGGGTATAAAAAGAAAATTTATGTGAAAACCTTTTATGAAATTATTCACCACAAGGTGGTCGTGCTTCACCAGAAAGTTTTAGTGTAGCTGTTGTGTGTATTGTGTGTATAAAATGATGCTGCATTGCCATCTTGAAAGACAACTTATAACTAATCTAATGTTTGTCTTTTTTTAATAATCTGCACAGTCTGAACTCTGTCTGTGTAGACCCTATGATGTAGCCTACACAAGTGGCCAGCATATAAGCCTGTGTGTAGTGTGCCTGAGTTGCTCTGAAATTTCACCACCAAAACACTAGTTAGTGGAAGAGTTTCTCTCTTGGAGACAATCTATTTTTTCTATTCAATTCGAAAAATGCTGGCAGAAGAAGAACTAGCCAGAAATGTATACGAGGGAGTGACTGAATGTGTAGTTCCAGTTCTAGAGTAGTGTATGTCAGGTTATGCCATAAGTTACTGCGTGGGGCTTATGATGGGTTTGCAGCTGTAACGCACCTGCAGCGTAGATTCAACATAGAAGCATAAAATCACACAGAAGTGTGAAAGTAAGATGAATTCTATACAAATGTTGAGCGAACACAATCCCACTAACTCATTCCATAATACCAACGTTGCATTTGGTCATAATTTGCTAAGTTGCAGCGCGTGACATTGAGAACATTGCTCTATAGCAGAGGTCACTAATAGGCAGACCTCGGTCCGGATGCGGACCGAAATGATGTCTCATGCAGACCCGAACCTAATACCAAAACAGAAATGACCACTTAAAATCTTGTTTTCTGGTTTGCGCTTTCAGGTTTACCGGCACAGCTTTCACAGTCCTTACGGTAGTGGCGAAGTGTCCAAGGAAACCCACTGACCAATTGCACGCGAGTTTGGCCATACCACATGATGCCACCAAGCTGAATCCTGCCAGCCAGGAAACTTTGTAACAAACAGGGTTATTATAGTTAGTGAAAACAAACAAAATAACGAAAACTGAAACTGAAAAAACCTTTTTCGTTAACTGAAATAAATAAAAACTATAATTATAAGAAAAAAATGATAACTAACTAAAGTTGTATTGTGAGTTTACAAAACTAACTGAAATTATAGATAAAAATGACCTTCTTTTTTGCTGTTTTATTTCAAACCCTTGTGGATTGATATGAAGTAATCTCTTTTCCACTCTAGCAGTTTGAGCTGGGTGCGCCATCGGGCAACTGTGTGGGTATGTGTGCGTGCTCCCCATGCCCACAAAGTATTGGCAGTGGTCTGCCGAGAAAGCCACGGAATCCCATAAAGGGGTTTCTCGTTGGGTCCACGCAGCCCGCAACGCTGTGATTAATCTGTTCAGTCCTTGTGAGTTTCTGGCTATTTTCACCGCAGTGTTTGAATTTACCAGTCAGAGAATAACAATCAGGAATAATAATCAAAGCATCAATATAATGACTCACAAATGTAATCAAATTCCTGGAGGGAGACTGCTGAAACTATCGGAATAGACCTGAGGGAATGAAGAAAGTGAAAAAACAGGGACAAATATGTTTGCAGCCAAAAAACTGAGCACAAAGAGCGAGGACCAAAAAAAAAAAAAAAACACCAGCACGGACAACAAGGTAATTAACACACAATCCAGTTACACAAGCATAAATGCGACACTAGGTCGGACACTTCCGTAAGTTGTGTACAGAGGCCATAAAGACCCTGCAAGTCTAATCAGCGAGCACCTAACCAAGCTAGCTCTCTGAGCAGCTCCAAAACAGAAGCAGCTTCATGTGGTGATAACATCAGGATGCAGCTGGATTTGAGCTTTGATTCCTTCAACAGTTTGTTCTACTATTACGTTATTGAATGTAACATTTTTAGAACGTAAATGTAACTTATTCCATACATTGTTCTGTAACATTGCTGTGAAGGGGCTCTGGCTTTTTTATGTTAGTATTTATGCAATTTGAAATATTTAGCAGGCTGAAGAGACCAACAGAGGAAGTTGCTAGTAGAATAGAATAGAATAGAATGCCTTTATTGTCATTATACAGGATGTACAATGAGATTGGAGGGCCACTCCTGTTCAGTGCCATGTAACAGAAAATCAAACTCTCTAAATGAAAATAAAAATATTACAAAAATATTATAATCTAGTATAATCAATATGATCAAGAGATATACAGAAAATAAACAATGTGTAAAATATACAAAAACTAGAATGTATAAAAATATATACATACATACCTACATTGGTGCATCTGTACATTGTAAGAAAGTAAATGCGTGTATACATATAATAATGAAGATGATGAATAGACCGTCAGAAGACGACTACAGGAAGACGATTCCTTACTGAACAGAACCAGCTTCACCCCAGATCAGATTTGTGCACTTTTAGATCTCTGCCTTACCACAACATATTTTAAATACAATGATGGATTCTACAGACAGAAGCATGGATGTGCCATGGGCTCCCCAGTGTCTCCCATTGTAGCCAACCTTTACATGGAGGAAGTGGAAAGTAAAGCTCTTGGTTCTTTCAAAGGGATGGCACCTAGCCACTGGTACAGATATGTAGATGACACCTGGGTCAAAATCAAAACCCAAGAAGTAGAAGCCTTCACTCGTCACATTAACTCAGTGGATAAATACATACGTTTTACCAGGGCGGACACCAGAGATAACAAGTTACCATTCCTGGACTGTGCGGTGCTTATCGAGGAAGATGGAAGCCTCAACATTGAAGTTTACCGGAAGCCCACACACACAGACCAGTATCTCCTCTTTGACTCCCACCACCCTCTGGAACACAAACTTGGGGTGATCAGGACCCTACAACACCGTGCGGAAAGTGTTCCCTCTAAGGCAGAAGGGAAGCATAAGGAACACACACACATTAAGAAAGCCCTCAAAACATGCGGTTACCCCAACTGGGCCTTCATCAAATCAGCTAAGATGCACAGGAATGAAGGCCAAACACAAACTACAGAGAATGGGAAGGACAAGAGGAACAACATTGTCATCCCATATGTGTCAGGCTTGTCAGAGAAACTCAGAAGAATTTTCTCCAAGCATGACATCTCAGTATACTTCAAACCAAGTCACACCCTAAGACAAAAACTGGTTCATCCCAAGGACAAACCCGCCAAACACAAGATCAGCGATGTAGTGTATGCTGTTCAGTGCAGTGAAGAGTGCTCGGACCTCTACATTGGTGAAACCAAACAGCCTCTTCACAAACGAATGGCACAACATAGAAGAGCCACTTCGACAGGACAAGATTCAGCAGTACATCTGCATCTGAAGGAAAAAGGGCACTCTTTTGAGGATGCCAATGTCCACATTTTGGACAGGGAAAACAGATGGTTTGAAAGAGGAGTGAAAGAAGCCATCTATGTCCACTGTGAACAACCATCATTGAACAGAGGAGGTGGATTACGTCACCAACTTTCCCCCGCTTACAGTGCTGTCCTGAGCTCCCTTCCCAGACGTCTCAACCCCCATTCACACCTTTGTTCCAGTGACCTCAATAGGCCACAGGAAACAATGGAGCGGAGTCCTAAGTTGGTTTCAACTGAAACCACTGATTAAATATGACCCACGCCCCCTTCACACCTGGGCACATGTGTTCAAGCACATGATCAATAGAGGGTCATAACCACCTCCAGGGGACTACGCCCACAGGGGTTTAAATACCTGGGTCTCTCCACCATTTGGTTGAGAACTGAAGAAGCCTTTCGGATGAGAGGTGAAACGTCTTCAAGAAACAAAAAGAAGTCCAGTCGCCTTTTTCAAGCTCCAGAGACTACTATGACCTGGATAACTGAGAATCTACACAGACATGATGAATATTGCACTTGGTGAATGAATATTGCACTAGTGAATGAATACTGGATATTACACAATATAGGAATGTTAGATATTGTTCAGTATGAATGATATAATATAGCACAGAGATGTGGGTGTTGCACAGTTACAGTGGGTGAGTGTGAGAGTTCAGGGTGGTGATTGCTCTGGCGAAGAAACTGTTCCTGAGTCTGTTTGTTCTGGCTTTGATGCTCCTGTAGCTCCTGCCAGAGGGCAGCAGGTCAAACAGGTCAAAGCCAGGGTGTGAGCTGTCCTTGATGATGTTCCTGCTCTGCTGATGCAGCGGGAGGTGTAGATGTCCATCAGGGAGGGGAGAGGGCAGCCAACGATTCTTTGTGCTGTCTTGACTACCCTCTGAAGCCTGACCCTGTCTGCCTCAGTGCAGCTGCCGTACCATACTGTGATACAGTACGTATAGTACAGTATAGTACGATGCCTGGACTATTTTGCTGGTAGTTCAAATTGTGCTGGTTTGTCTCCATGTAGATCAGGTTTGCTGCCCCACCTTCAGGTTCAAAGTGGTATTGTGTGAGAATACAATTTACCTGTGTGAGAATACCTATTTTAACTTCAGTTGATCTCTCTGCAACACAATGCACTGATGTCATGGCCGCTGATTCATCCTAATCTGTTGAGAGGTTTAGCTTTTTTAAATAAGGGGCTTTTTTCTTTCTCTTTTTCTCATAGAGTGCCTGTAAATATATAAACTTCATGACATAATTCATCCCAAACATTGTTGGCTTTAAGTTCAGTTAAGTTCAGGGCAGCACGGTGGTGCAGTGGTTAGCACTGCTGCCTCACAGTTAGGGGTTAGGTTAATTGGCTACTCTAAATTGCCCATAGGTGTGAATGTGAGTGTGAAAGGTTGTTTATCTCTGTGTTAGCCCTGTGACAGGCTGGCGACCTGTTCAGGGTGTACCCTGCCTCTCACCCTATGACAGCTGGGAGAGGCTCCAGCCCCCCCGTGACCCTGAACAGGATAAGCGGAAGCGAATGGATGGATTGATGGTTCAGAATGATTTAAAAGTTAATAGCTTACAGCCTAGAAACACATTTAAGTAGAAACTTCCTAAAATGTGTACAGTAAATATTTTTTCACTCTGTGACAGACTCCATACTTCTGCACAGCAGCAGCCAAAAAGACCCAAAGTGCACCAACATCCAGACAAACCAAAACAAAAATGTAACAGTATTTTTTTTAAGTCAAAGTCAGAAACTAAACAAGCTTCTAATCTTACATGTTTGTGTGTTTGTCCTCTCCGTGAAACTCATATTGAGGTAATCTCCCAGAGTGGCCAGCTTTAAGCCTCGTCATCGCTCAGCCTCACATACACACACACACCTTCCTTCATTAGGCATCGATATTCAGGTTCATTTTAATTTAGCACCAAAGGAGGTCAGACGAGCGAGCTCATCACCCTGTTATAGCTTCGTCATGCGTGCTAACACACACACTCAGGCAGACACCAGCCTTTCTGCTCTACTTCTGCAGAAGATAGAGGAGGAGGCTGTGAATCAACTGCAGCTGTCACTGAGTGACTGACACAGAGAGAGAGACCTCCAACTCCCTGTTAGCATGCACATCCTGATATTGTTTCAGGTGGATGAGAAAAAAGTCCCAATGCTCCCACTGAGATTTACTGCACAGTGTGGTGTGTATCCTGCTCTGAGAGGCCAAATTCTCTGCTGTGAAAAAGGTCATTCATTATGACCAAACCTTCATCCTCATAGCTCCAAATCTGGGACCTCACCAAGTGTAATAGAAACCCAAATTAGTGTGCATTTTTCTGAAAATAGCTTCAAATGTTAAGCAGGATGATTCTTTTATTCAAAATCCTGTTTGTGCAGTCACATGCAGAGCTGTTTAAAGGGGACCATTGATTCACAGTTCAAAATAAACTTCATGAGTCATTCCATATTAAAACAGTCAAATTGGAGTGAAGTTCTCACCTGACCCACCAGTATCAGCTGTTTTTTTTGTACAATAACTTTAATATAGTCAATGAAGCCATCATAATAGGAATATTTTCTGAGGGACAGATTCTTGAAATACACAGTGCGGGTCAAAAAATTTGGCAGTACAAATGCTAGCTACATAAAATTTTCACTTTCACAAACACTTTTTCTGTTAAAAGCTACAACTAAATCATTAAATTGGTGGATTTTTGATATTAAAACTGTGATTTATAATATTGAAACTCCAAGCTGGTTCTAGAAAAACTGAATAAAAGCCAGATTTTGGCAGGTATAACACAGATTCTAGCAGAGCTTAAACATATTTTGCATCACTCAAAATTTAACCCCTTCTGCCTCTTTAAGACAACTTTCTTCTGATTGGCTGCCCCTCACAAACAAAAGGTTTGAACAGCAGGTGGTTGGAACATCTGTGCTCATAGATGTCCCCTCTAACTGACATCACACTGAGCCAAGAGTGGAAAAAACAGAGCGCTATTTCCCCTCTTTACAGGGAGTGTTTTTTTTTTTTTTAAATAATTCATTTGTTGAAACTAAAACTGTTGAAATTATGAAGGTTTAATAGTATGACTAAGGGTGTGGCTGCTTTAAGTGAAAGGAAGTGAAAAGTGGGCGATCACTGAATCTCTGGATTGTGTTTCTGCTGTTGGTGTCTTTTGGAGCATTTTTAATGGAATAAGCTGACCAATAATACCTGTCCACATTACCTGCATTAGCTGATTCCCTCTCTTCTGAATATGGTCACAACATGGTGGTGGCCATAACACTAACGCTAAAGGTTCTAAATGTCTAGAAACTGTGGTTCTGTTCATCTTTTATATACAGGAAGAGCATCAGCAGCAGAGATCAACCTTTTACAACAAGCGCTGAATGCAGCGAAGTGTCACTTCATCGGTAGTATCCTGTCTGACATTCTGTAAACTGGCACTGACTTAAATTATACCTGGACCGAACCAAACGGACACCTTAGATTAAAAGTATTCCTCAAAAAATCTTTGGGGGTTTTGTGGATCAAAAGGACAAGAAGAAGAAAAGAGGAAGTCTTCTCAAACTGTGCATACTGGACAAGTGGACAGTGAGTGTTTCGTATGTGCACCTTCATGGTGTGATGCTGATCAACTTAATAAGCTTTCTATTGATTCTGGCCATCACACACACACACACACACACACAAACACACACACACACACACACACAAGCTGCGACCCAGTTAGATTCATCCTATTTGAGTCCCTGTCCTCCCCACCTTGTCTCTTCAATTCTGTTATTCTTTCTGTGTGTGTGTGTGTGTGTGTGTGTGTGTGTGTGTGTGTGTGTGTGTGTGTGTGTGTGTGTGTCATGCTGTTCTCTTGTTCTTCTCCCCGTCGTCCCTTGTGGCTGATTAAATCAGGTTCTATTAGGACCACGCTCTCCCTCGCTGTCTCTCTCTCTCCGGTTTTGTCAACATGTCCCAGCTGCCAGTGTTTTTATTCAAATCTCTCCTTGGAAAAATTAAAACTTCCAGATAGAAACATTTTAAACAGTCAGCATCATATTTGCTGTTGGGGGCACGGCCATATGTAGATTGTGCATTCAGAATGAGCCTGATTCACAAACAAGCATCCTCGATCCAGTGATCATTTTGTATGTGCACTTCTATTTTTGAACACAAAATAGTGAATGAAGTCCTGTGAGAAGTTGACAATGTATGAAATATTCAGTTTTCTGGCATTTAAATTTCCTACCTACCTTCATTTTCAAGTATAAGAACACTTCTAGATTTAGAAGGTTAGTAAGGACCTCTGAAGTCAGAAGACGGTTGTCATTTCCATCTGCAAGAATTTATATTTGGCTGTATGGCTCCATTCTGCGACCTCCACCCTTCCATGTAGCTATATGAAAGGCCTAAGGTGGGGATTATACTCCACTGCAGACACGGACAGCTGCAGATACCACGGTGGAAAAGTCATTCCTGCTCTAGTTCTTTGATGTTCGCTTGAAGTCTGCCTGAGAGGCCCCATCTGAGGTGACAAGAGCAACACCAACAACGATGACAGAAATAGAAAGGGAGGGGGTGGTGGTTGCAAAGTAGCTTGCAGATGGAACTGTAGGCAGCTTAAATCGCAGACCCTATAAAAGATTGACCAAAATAACAGAGCTGATCCCAAAAAAGTCTGACGCTTCAGACACTCAACAATCCAAATTTAATCAGCAGATCCGATCACTGGAGCAGGGTTTTCCTAATGATCTCTTAACATGAACACAACATGTTCCCTAATGCATGCAGAAACATGCATTAGGGAACACAATGTGCCATTAAAACACAAGCGTGATGGGGCTTTGTACACCTATGTAGATATGCCATTAAAAAACATAAATGACTTATGGTTAAGCATTCCATTAATTATTAATTGTAATTTACAAAACAGCATACTTTTTGAAAAGACCTTTCTTAGTGACCCTAATCTTTGGAGCAGTGAACTTAAGAGGTCTAAAAGATCTCAGTGGAAACAGGGAAACAGCTGAGACCACCAAATACCACAAAAGGACTATAAAAAGCAGAGGACGCCTTACCCACACAATCACAGCCTAAGTTACAGTGTTTTCTTTGTAGTAAACACACACACACACACGGAGAACAAGGCCATGTCATTAGTCTGTAAGAGAGCTGACGGATGATCTGCAGGACTGAGGACGGTCTAACTGACTGTTTCCTGTCTGCTCAGGCTGCTGGTGAACTGAACCAGTAAACAGATGGACACAGTGGCCTTGTCCATCACATGCTGGTGAACATAGCAGCCTGTCATCGATCTCTGTTCATCATCTCTGATCATCTCTGTGGCTCTAAGAGGAAAACACCGGCTCCAAAACACACATTTTTATGAGCCCACTTAATTCTCCTTTGACAGCAGATGAAAACAGTAAAGTTTGGACCGAGTAGGACACTATTAGGTCAAATCCTTCATCTAAAATTAGATTATATGTAAAATACGGATGTAGACACCATGACAGCACCCACTGGGCTGTGATGTCCAGTCCTGAGTCTGAGCATTATGGTTTTTCTTGCTGTTTGAATGCTAAGTTATCAGCTAATGCTTGCTTCCACACACTGCATGGATGCAACACACAGACACACACCTGCTGTTTAGAGCTAACAACCAAATAAGATCCAAAACTGGAGCACAGACTTTTAGGATGGTGTACAATGAACTGCATAGCAGGTCAGTTCATTGCATTAAAAATGCTCCAAAATACTCAGCAAGAAAAAATCAAAGGTCCAATTCAGTGACTCCAAATAGCTGCACAGCTAATAGCAGCCACATGTTCATTATTGTTAGGCTTAAGCATAACTTTAAACCTTTTTGATTTCTCCTGTAAAGTTTTAACATGGGAGTCTGTGGAGAGTGACTCAGTGTGGGACCCACTGGATGTTGGAGGAGCTGTTGCAGGTTTTTGGTATTTAAATGGTCCGAGGTTTTCAAGCCTGAAAAAAACTTAGAGGAAAAACACCCTTGACTCGAGTTATAGGGTTGGGCCCAAAGGTACAGCAAAAGCACGAATACCTACACTGTAGCTTTATTTCACATTAGATCAATGCTGCTTTACAAAGTTAAAATCTGAAGGCTGAACTGTATAGTTGACAAGACACTTTAATTCATGGTGATTAATACATAATATTCAGATACAGGGACTCAGGCCTGCAGTTACCCGTAGAAAGAAAGAGTGCTCTTTAGTCATCTTCTGGTCCGACCAGCACATAAAAATGTTTTGCAGATTCATCAATAACTGAATTCATTATGATTTACAGATTTATTGTTTTAAGAATGCGAAACATGGCCTGGCTACATGGTTTCCTGTCTGAGAGTCAGACTTCAGCAGGTGTCACCTCTGCTTCCTGTCAAATCTGCAGCTCAGAACGCTCGCACGGAACAGCGCGGCAGGTTGAGCGCCGTGACGCAGTCCAGTAGCTGAGTGTGTGTGTGTGTGTGTGTGTGTGTGTGTGTGTGCGTGCGCATGCGTGCGTGTGTGCATGTGTGTGTGTGTGGCAGCTGGTTAGCATGTTACCTCTCCACTGCGATCTATAAATGCTAATGTTTCTCATGCTACGAATCCTCTGCAGTGTATTCTGGTCCTGAGGGACAACTCACTAGCTTAACCCAAGACGACCCTGGCAACGACCCCAAGATGACCCTATGACTACTCACACGCACACACACCAGCTGAAGGCTGTATGTCACTGTCAATATGTATGAACAGAATCTGAGACCTCAGATTGTGGTTCTGCATCCAGGTTGTTTCTCTGTGGTTGTTCCCTTAATCTTGATTGTTTTAACTGTCTTGTGTCATTGTGGTAGTCTGCTGTCACTTTGTGTGGTTGGTTTGAATCTTATTTTGGTCATTCCGTCTCTCTCTGTGGTTGTTTTCTGTTGCTTTGTGATGAATTTGTTTTGCTTTTTTTTTTTTTTTTTGGGGGGGGGGGGGTTTTAATAGACACCCATCCCCTGCAGAAGTATTAATAGTCAATGCAAACAGAAGGGTCTCCTTCTGTGACTCCCTGAGCTTCTAAGTAAGTAAATAAGTAAGTAAGTAATGCTTTATTTATATAGCACCTCTCAAAACAGGTGTTACGAAGTGCTTCACAACAGGACAAAGAATAATAAAAAAAATTAAACAAGTGCCAAGCTAAAAAGATGTGTTTTTAAAAGACCTTTAAAATGTATCAATGAGTCCGCCGCTCTAAGATGGACAGGGAGAGAGTTCCAGAGACGGGGAGCCACTGAGGCAAAAGCTCTGTCTCCTTTTGTTTTCAGTTTTGTAGAATGCACAAACAGTAGTCCCTGATCACATGACCACAGTGATCTAGAAGGGGTATATAAGTGAAGGAGTTCACTAATATACAGTGGGGCTTGCTTGTGAAGAGCTCTAAATGTAAGTACCAAAATCTTAAACTGTATACTAAATTTCACAGGTAGCCAGTGTAACTGGATCAGAAGCAGGTAATGTGAGAATATTTCGAAGATTTAGTCAGAAGCCTAGCAGCAGCATTCTGAACAGCCTGTAAACGCTCCAGGGAATGTTTGCTAAGACAGGTAAACAATGCATTACAATAGTCCAGGCGAGAGGATATAAATGCATGAATAACCATCTCAAGTTCAGAATGAGATATGATGGAAGTAAGCTTAGCAATATTCTTAAGGTGGAACAAACAAGAATGCGTCAACGATTTAACATGAGAGTCAAGCATAAAGGCAGAATCAAAGGTTATCCCAAGGTTCCTAATAGAAGGCTTAACGAATTTAGCAAGAGGACCAAGGGCTATCATTATATTAGAAACAGATTTAAACAGTTTTGTCCTCATTGAGTTGAAGAAAATTTTCAGCTAGCCAGCTTTTAATGGATTTTAGACACATTATTAGTACCTGCAGCTTTGAGACATGTTCATGCTTGAAAGAAATATACAGCTGGATGTCATCGGCATAACAGTGGTACGATATTCCCTCGAAAGTGTTCAGAACATGCCTCAAAGGGAGCAAATATAACAGAAACAACAAAGGGCCCAAAACAGAACCTTGGGGAACGCCATGCATAAGATAAGCAGAGTCGGATCTGAAATCAGAAACTGCCACATGAAATCGTCAATTTGACAAGTATGAAGTGAACCATTTCAGGGCAGATCCAGATATACCCACCCAGCGAAATAGTCTATCAAGTAAAACTTCATGGTCTACAGTGTCAAAAGCAGAAGAAAGATCCAACATCAATACAATGGAACATTCTCCTGCATCCCTACTCAACAAAACATCATTGGAGACTCTAAGGAGAGCTGTTTCAGTAGAATGAGCTCTACGAAAGCCAGATAGAAATTTATCCAGGATATTATGTTGTTCCAGAAAGGCAGTAAGCTGCTTAGCAACAACCTTTTGCAGTATCTTAGATAAGAAAGGTAATTTAGATATTGGTCTATAATTATTGAAAGCAGGGGGTCAAGTTTAGATTTCTTTAAAAGTGGATGGATGACAGCGGTCTTAAGATAAGCGGGAACTTGACCTAAGACCAGTGAAGTATTTATTATAGAAAGAATACATGAACTGATGTGCGGAAAAACATTTTTAAATAGGGATGCAGGTAGAATATCCAGGGAACACGAAGACACTTTCATAGATTTAACTAATTTTAGCAGCTCAGGTAAAGTGATCAGAGAGAAACTTTCTAACAAGAAAGACAGGGCAGGGGCAGGAACGGTCAGCGAACAACTGGACTGAGAAATATTTGTCCTAAGAGCGCTGATCTTGTCTACCAGAAAATGCAGAAAGGTATTACAGTCTTTGTTAGAAAAGATTGGTGCAGTAGGTAAAGCAGGATTAACAATAGCCGTAATGGTATTGAATAGCACTCTTGCATTACCCTTGCTTTTCGTGACCAGATTAGAAAAATAGGTAGCCCTCACATCTTTAACTGAATTATTAAAATAAACTAGGAGGTCCTTTAGATATAAAAGTTGGACATGTAAGCGAGTTTTCTTCCACAAACGCTCAGACTTGTGGCAAGAACTCTTTAAGCCACGAATATTATCGTCAATCCAGGGCGAGGATTCAGAGATAGGAGTTAATCTCGTTACAACTGGACAGACTTCGTTTAAAAATAGTGTGACAATGAGCATTAAATAGATTTGTTAAATGATCAACATTGTCAGACAAGGATAAAGATAAATTGAATCTATCTGAAAAAACATCTGCTGTTGAAGAGTTTAAGATGCGAGAGCTGACCATGCATCTAGCATGCATCTAGTGACAGTCACATGATACAACAAATCAAAAACAATGCAAAAATGATCAGAGATAAAAATATTTTTAGAGTAAATAAAGTCAACATTCAGACCTAGAGTGAAGACCAGGTCTAAAGTGTGACCTTTTTCATGTGTAGGGCCAGACACATGTTGGGTAAAGTGAAAAGAGTCCATGACATTAATAAATTATCTAGCAAGGAGGTCAGTGTCATCATCAATATGAATATTAAAATCACCAACGATGAGCAGTCTAGACAATTTTATAGTGAAGGCTAAAAAATCATAGCCGCACGAGCCAGGAGGGCGATATACAACCGCACAATACAGATGGTCCTTAGATCCAACTTTAAGAAGCTGTATTTCAAATGATGAGAAATGACCAATCTGGGTTTGGCAACAGGAGAAACGGTTACGAAACACTGCAGCAGTACTACCACCTCGGCCGGAAAGGCGAGGCTGGCTGCTGAAGGAAAAACCATCAGGACACAGTTCAATGAGAGATAAAAATCAGAGTCACGCTGCCAGGTTTCAGTCAGAAATAAGAAGTCTAGGTTTTTGGTAGTTATAAAATCATTCAATAAGAACGATTTGTTGGAAATCGATCGGGCATTAAAAGCACCATATGTAGTGACGAGGAAGCCTGATTTGTGGTTGATGCTCGAGGAAAAGAGTGCAGATACAGAGGGTTTGAGCCTCGGCCTTCATAAAATCCACGAAATGTGGGCAAAACAGGCCAAACAGGAGCAGAGTCTGGGTGGACCCACCTAAGGAAACATTGTCTTACCAGGCTTGGCCTCGAGTATCCATGCAGAGACAGCTGAGAAGGATTTCCCTCCAAGAAAGATGACCGAGCACAGGAGGCTAAAAATGCTCGGCGTTGCTTACCAGTCAAACCCCGTTTACAGAGGAGTCTGAATTTTACTTGAAGACCCGCTCATTTTCCTCTCTTCCTGCGAGGCCTGCGAAATTCCATAGCCGCCTCAGTTAGGGCACCCAACGAAGAGGTGATCTCTGGGGGAGAAGAATGGAAAGTGCCAGCGCCAGGGAAAAAGGTATTTTGACCTATCATGGAGGTACGGATGGAAAGCAGTGAAAGGCGATCGTAAACCAGTATAGGCAGTACATTCCTAAAACAGAGCGAAAGCAGCAGAGCAGAAAAAAATACAACTAGCGGGGGAAAAACAATTTGCGGCTGATAGCGGCAGAGCCAAACACAGGCGCCATCATACCGGAACCGGAAGCACCAAAGTTTCAGCTGTTTGGATCATTGGACAGGTTTTCCTGTCCAATGATCTCCAACAGAATTATTTTAATCCCAGACATTTGAGTATTGCTAGAGTTTGGACCCCTTCAGACTTTGTCTCTCGAGCAGAAACTGTGCAGGATTCAACAACTACATGTCAACAAATACATAGTATCACTGACTTGTGTAGTTGTATTTTTCGTTATTACAGTGTGTTCTATAATGTTTTTTATTGTGGGTACATACAGTATTGTCCTGTTATGTCAGAGATACACACTCAGAGCCGTCTCCTCTTGTTATCGCCTCCCTGCTGAGCAGCCCTGACCCTCTTCACACAGACTGCTGTTAATTCTTTATTTTGTTGCAGTTTTGTATTTTTAATCCAACTCTCAGACTCCTCAACAGCAGGAAGTGATGTCATCTGCACTTCAGATATTCACAGGGCAGTTTTCTCAAAGCGCACATGCAGCACTGCTGAACCACTCTGTGTTGTCAGTCATCGAGGTCAAAGGTCAGCTGTTACATCACTGCATGAACACCAACTACTGAGGCAGAGGTGGCTGCAAAATCCATTTTTCAAACTATCCCTTCACTTTTCGTACCGATGATCTCTTGTCCTCTGAGCAGCTAGTCAAGCTAGTTAGCTTATATAAAACTTTATTTGATATGTTATTGCACAACCGGCTAAACTCAGCCTGAAACAGTTGGGCATGATTCCTCGAGCCAAAGTCCCTCTAGAAGCCTCATGACTCAGCAGCTCTTTTTTTTTTCTTTTGGGCCTGTCATGTCTGGCAGTTTTCACAATTGGAATGATGATCCGAATGCACTATTGCACCAAACATATTTGCTTTTACAACAAGAACTCTGTAAGCTCTATAAGCAGCCATCTTTGAAACACATCCAGGAAACAAAAGTTTCATGTCAGAGCTCAAAGGGACATAAAACCAGCCAAACATGGTAAGAAAAACTGCTTAAAAAGTTTGATAAATATCCTACAAAACAATGTTTTCATGCTAATTCATGTTACCAAGCTAAGAAAATAATAAAGTACACTTAACTTACATGAATACTATGAGAAGAAATGCCACACCTCAGCACTGCATCAACTGCCATGTTTGGCATTACAGCAATAAGTTCCCATCCCAGCACATCAAATAATGCCGCCCCTGCATATCGTGTTATTTGGTGTGGGTCCTCTAACTCACCAACTGTGGTAACATTGGCTACTAAGTGATAACAGTCCGATTGGAGGTATGGAGGTGGCACAAACTGCAGGATTATCAGCCAAGAGATCAAGTTTTGCTGTTTGTACCTGTTCTGCAGGAGGGTTAGGCACAACAAATGAAGCTGTTGATAGTTTGGTTTAAAATACAGTCCTTCACAGCAGTAACCCAAGTTGGAAGTGACAGATCTGTCTCACTGATGTCATAACCTTGTGTACAGATGCTTTCTGCAGTGATGATATCTAGTGCCACAGGAATGAGAACAGCCTGGAACATCAGTCGCTTTTCTCTTCTGTCTGTGTAGGATGTTGGAGTGCCAGTGGAGATATAAGTCACAGGAATTTCAGCCATCATATCGTGGATATCTTATACACACATCATAATAAGAGCTTATGGGGGAGGGTTTTTCAAAAGAGCTACTGTGTGTTTTTTTTCAAAGAGTTCTTGTTCAAAGGACACCTTGTACCTGTCTAAGAAACACCAACAGCTTTGGCAAAGTGCACCACTGAACACTCTGATAGATCTCTATTCTTTTCCTTGCTTGCTGCATATAATTTCTATGCTACACTAAAGAATGGAAAATCATCTGACCTTTAGGATTTTTAAACTCTTCACTAAGTTTTTCTTTTTTCAGAAGCCAAGCAGACACTTTGCTGCAGCACCAGCAGCTCAAATACAATCTAATCTACCAGTAAAAGAAGATGCTGCAGCCTGTCTTCAGTGCTTCCACACACTTTAACCCAACCTTAGCTGTGTATTTCCTCTAGGACAGGGGTTTTCAAAGTATGAAAGGGTGAGCCCCCTCCAAGGAGCACAATGCCTGCTGCGCCCCCCCCAATAATCAACCCACACACAAACAAATGCCACTACAAAACACCTTCTAATTGCTTTTATTTTAGAACCATCTCATCTTTTAAAATGACACTTTATCTGAATGAAATTTAACGCATAAACATTTTATATCATTTCCTCCCATTTTAATTATTTTATCAGGGCCTTTGTATGGCAAATACGCCCTTTTTTCATTTTTCTACTTACGCCAGAGCTTGTCTCCCCTGCCTTTTTCTTTACTAAAAATTTGTCCATTCTTTCTCTCACATCAGTAGACAGCAAGCAGATAGCTTCTTTTCCCGGTTTATTTTTTCCCTCGCACCGTGCCTCCCCTAAAGTGCTCTGGCGCCCCCTAGGGGAGGCGCGCCTCACACTTTGAAAACCGCCGCTCTAGGATATTTAATCATAATCAGATGTTCACAGCAGACAGGACCTCCATCATGGCTGTCACTGAGTTAGATCACCTGGAATTCCTCTTTAGGACTCCACAATGATGGCTGGCATGCCGCTAAAGTGGCCGCCGGGAATAATGGAATCCACCTTGGCCAAAACCGAACCAATGCTTGGCCAGCATCCGCCAGTCGTCTCCCAGCCTGTGATGGAGCCGGCCGAGCCACCGGCCTTCCACATGGGACACAGAGCTGAAATAGCCGGAGCTTCAAAATGCCAAAGTACAAATCGAAAGCATTACTGGCAGCATTACCGATTCACCTGCTCCATCTGATACCTTCAAATAATATCCATCATTGCATTGTTTTTATGGCCACTCACTTTTTAACTGGAGTCTTACTGTCATCATCAGCTTTTATTGTTATTGCTCTTCTCTTCCCGTATCTGCATGTGTGTTATTGTGCACTGCGATGGCTATTTGAAAGAGAAAACACACACAGAAAGGTCAAAAACTGGAGAGAGCACAGGCTGATTGAGACATGATTTAACTTGAGATCAGTTTTTATTGCCAGGTTTAAGTTTTCTTTATGACATTTGGTATTGATGACCTTGTTATTATTTCCATATATGTCATTTTGCAAATGACAAATAAATAGAAAAGCACGAGAGGAGAGAAAGACCAAGGAGAAAAGGAAACCCAAGTGAAGATGTAGGCAAAGACATTGTCAATCATTTTTAAACAGGTTCTTTCATTTGACTGCAAGAAAAACAGATTCATCCTGTTTTTATTGATCACTGACCATCAAAGAAGAAACAGCAGCCTAGCTCCTACAATATATTATATACTGGTCTCAAAGAATGTTACAAACAAATCCACTGTTATCATCATCACCACTGAGAATGACGGTCATCATCACTGTCATTCAGTCTGTGCCCTGAAGTCTGAACATAAAAACAAAAAACTGTCTCTCACATCAGACTTTTCCCACATGCTGACATTAGTGACCAACAAAGTAAGTTGATTAATATAAAATATCTGCACTGTAAACACAATGTCCTTACTTAATTTAAATTAGTGCCTTTAACTTGAGTTAATTTAGTTATAATTTATTTTGAGTTATTTTTTTTCTGCCTGCATACTGATGAGAATATGTCATTTTTAATTTTGTCAATACATAGTTTGAACTTAACTTTTCTAAATACATGTAAGCACAAAGACTCAAATCCTTAATTTATCCATGTCATTATTTCAGTTAATATGTTTGTGGAGCCAAGGACAGTGTAAAGGATTAGATTCCTGCCGTGATTCATGCCAAAGCAGCATTTCTGAAACCTTATGGCACCAAAATACATAATGTAAATATTGTATCTAAAGGTTCTGTTATTACAGTGACTGTGACTGAGACTCCTGCAGTCAGTGCTCATATTCAGAGTTACTCAAATGTTAATAAACGCTGTGTTTCCGTATCTGTGTGGTGTTTGGGTCGCCTTGAGGTGATTAAAATGCGATTAATTTCGATTAATTAATTACAAAGCTTAGATAAATTTTTTTAATCAAGATATATATATATATATATATATATATATATATATATATATATATATATATATATATATATATATATATATATATATATATATAAAAAATCTCAATTTGTCCAAGGGCTTCAATCCAATCCGTCCATGAGGTCTGAGGATTCGGACCAGCATCTTCTCAGTCATAAACCCTCTTCTTCTCCTCTAGGCCACCACTCAGCAGACTTAGGCTAATTGGTGATTTTAAGTTGGCCATAGGTGTGAACGTGAGTGTGAATGGTTGTCTCTCTGTGTTAGCCCTACGACAGACTGGTGACCTGTCCAGGGTTTATGCTGCCCTATGGCAGCTGGGATAGGCTCTGCCCTCTGGATGGATGGATGGCTGGATGAATGGTGTTCTGCAGTGTTGCAGTCAAGACCACCTAACCTGAGACTGAGATGACCAAGACCAGAGTGTATCGAGACCAAGATAAGACCAAGACCAATGCCTGACACTACATGACACAATAAAATGTGAAACATGATCAAAGTCACTTCTCAAATTGATATGAAAGATCCACATTCCCATAAAAACACCTAGATATTAAACACTCACAGCTCAAATAAATATAACCATCTTTGGGTGACTTCCATCATTTATCACAGAATGTAAAACAATTATTCATAGTTCATCACAAAGTCTTTACTTTTATCTGCCTTTCATAAACTATACATAAAGTTATGTTGTTTTTAAACCAACAACAATCTTTGTGAAAATGGGTGCTATTTCAAAACCACATAGCTAAATGTGCAAAACTGAAAAAATGGCAAACAATCAGCAAGAACTCAAGCCACAAGTTTCTCTTATACAGATTAAAGCTGCAATATGTAACATTTATAAAAAATCTGTTTTTTACATATTTCTTAAAACTGTCACCATGTCACGACAGTATGAGAGATAATCTGTGAAAAAAATCGAGCTCCTCCACCCCCTCCCTGAACTGCTCCCGGTCAAAAACAACCAATCAGAACCAGGAGTAGGGTCTTAGCACTGTCAATCACTCCTCGTGTATGCGCTGCTCAGTATAGTGGTGTGTGATACTGTAAGATTTGCTATCAATTCGATGCCAAGTAAATACAGGGCCAGTACCACCGATACTGATACCGATACTTTTTAATAATTAAAAAAATACTACTGTCAAAATAAAAGTTATTGTTCTGAAACAATAGAACATTAACAAAACATTTTTTTCCCATACATTGATGTCTGGATTTTTTTTTTTCTTAAATGAAGTGTACAAAATCATCACTTAAGAACAAATTAAAACTTTTTTCCAGGTAGAGTGTTCAGAAAGTACAATACAAAAATGTAATAAAATATATCCCTTCATTTACTAATTTTCTGGATTTTTTCTTAAATAAACAAGTTGTACAAAAAAGGAATTTGACGGTATGATGTCAAAACACTGTGGGGAGGGGAGGAGCAAAGTGTGCCTGCTCTGTGCTGTGACAGCAGCACAGAGCAGGCAGCTCGCATCTTTGGTGAAACCGCAGCACTGCATACAGGAGAAAAACTGAAGCTAAAGTATTGATCTCATTACACTGGTATTGATCGATACCAATACCAATGTTGGTATTGATATTATCGATATTTGGATCGATCTGCCCACCACTAGCTCAATGTACTAATGGCGGAGAAACATCTTATTTGCTTATCTGCCGTCATTGGTGGCCATGCTAACTACAGGGTTCTAGCTAGAAATAGTTTTCAGCCAAGCCCAGCCCAGTGCTAATGCTAATGCTAATAAGTAAGCTAATGCTAACTGCTAAATACCGCTTCCACTTGTTAATTGAGTGACAGGGCCTACGTATGTAAGTGTAAAGCACCTCTGAAGCCAGTAATCACAGTCTTTGTGGACATGTAGTTACATTTCTTGAGGTGCATGTGAGGTTAGGTTCAGAGAGGATTTTCAGTTATGTACGTAGGACCAATGCAGAACTCTAAATCATGACTTATTAGATCGATAGAGTGATAATTTTTGCATAGATCCAGAAGAGTTACACTTATATCATGCATTTAATGTGTCCCAGAGTGCCGTTTCCTTCCACTAATGGGTTTGCAGAAATCACACAACAAGCGTACATCACAAAAACATAATCCAGATGTTTTAATAATAAGAATAATAATAATAATAATAATACATTTTATTTATAGGCGCCTTTCAGGGCACTCAAGATCACCTTACAGGTAAAAAACAAATATGAAAACAGCAAAAGAGAAAGCACAATTACACAATAAACAAAAATTGAAGAAAAGCAAAACAGTAGTTAAGACCAAGATGAAATCCTAGAACCCACCCAGATGGGGTGGGGTTTGAACAGATGGGTTTTAGACGAGATTTAAAAAGAGGTATGCCGTTTATAACCTTTAAAGGCTGCGGTAGAGCATTCCAGAGATGGGGTGCTATGACAAAAGGCTCTAGACCCCATAGTTGCTAAACGGACAGAAGGTATAGTGAGGAGCAGTGACGAAGAAGAACGTAGTGGGCATGAGGGAGTATAGTAATGGATTAGAGCAGCAATGTAGGGGGGAACAAGGTTATGAAGAGATTTGAAGGTGAGAAGAAGAATCTTGTATCTGATACGGTAGTCGATTGGAAGCCAATGTAGGTCCTGAAGGATGGGAGTAATGTACTGAGTAGAGGAGGTTCGGGTAATGATACGTGCAGCAGAGTTTTGAACCATCTGTAACTTACGGAGAAGTTTGAGTGGTAGACCAGCGAGAAGTGAATTGCAGTAATCCAATCGAGAAGTGACAAGGGCGTGGACAAGAGTTGCAGTACTGGCAGGTGTAAGAGAAGGACGGAGATGATTAATGTTATGTAAGTGAAAATAAGCAGACCAAGTGAGGTTTTTGACATGAGCCTCAAAAGAAAGAGTGCTATCGAGGATGCCACCCATACTCTTAACTTGGGAGGAGATGGGGACAGTGAAATTATCAATGGTGAGCATGAAGTGATTGGATTTTGCAAGGGTAGATTTGGCACCAATCAGCAGGATTTCTGTTTTATCATTATTCAATTTGAGAAGATTGTCAGAAAACCAAGATTTTATTTCAGAAAGACAGTCAGAAAGGGAGGGCGGGGGAAGAAGAGCATTTGGTTTAGAAGAGACATAGAGCTGGGTGTCATCGGCATAACAATGAAAATGAATGCCATATTTCCTAAAAATATGTCCTAAAGGTAATAAGTAAATAACAAAGAGAAGAGGACCGAGGACAGAGCCCCGAGGAACACCAGAGGAGACTGGGGTGATGAATGACTTGGCAGTTTTGAGCTGAACGTACTGGGTGCGACCAGAAAGGTATGACTGAAACCAAAGAAAAGGAATACCTGTAAAACTTAGTGAAACTAATCTGTGAAGGAGGATTGAATGAGAAATGGTGTCGAAAGCCGCACTAAGGTCGAGAAGAATGAGTATGGTTAAAAGACCAGAGTCAGCTGCCATTAAAAGGTCATTTGTGATTTTAACTAATGCAGACTCGGTGCTGTGTAGAGGACGACAACCAGACTTAAATTCCTCGAAAAGATTATTATTAGAGAGGTAACTGTAAACCTGGTTGGCTACAATTCGTTCAAGAATTTTAGCAAGGAATGGAAGATTAGAGATGGGCTGAAAATTATTCAAATTACTGGGATAAGCCCCCTGCTTCTTTAACAATGGAGAAATAACAGCTGTTTTAAATGGCGAAGGAACTTGACCAGAAGTAAGAGAGAGGTGCATGATATTTGTTGTAAGTGGGGACAGAGTAATCCGTCCGGGTTTCTTTGAATGTCGCGGGAAGACCAACCATAAGGTTCGGATCAGCTTGGTGTCATCGACGCAGTATTTGCGACGAGAGCCTCGGTGAATATACCTTCTGCGGGGATGCCAGGTAATTTCTGGGTGGAGATACAGTGCTGATGGAAGCGGCATCACAAGCCGGGGCCGGAGTTGTAGGAGTTCATCAACCGAGTATTGGATTTCCAGAGCCACTGGTTTCCAAAACAGGGAAAGAATAATCCAGAAAAGTACGATCCAAAAAGATGACTTGTTGGGCCACATTATTGTGAGTGCGGAGATCAGAACACAAGATCAAAAACATAGAAAACATACAAACATAAAAAAGATTGCAGCCAGGATAGTGGCAGCCAAAACGCGCCAGCATTCACCACGGAAGCGGGGATCAGCTGCTAAAAGCATTTCCTATGTTTGAATATCAGTCACCATGTTGTGAGCATAAACTATCACATTTTTAATGCAACAACAGTAAGTGACATCATCTTGCTGGGAACTATAGTTTTTTTAATTCTTGAAGGCCTTTCATAGCTCCACTGGAGCTGAAAACTAATGTTTGACTATGGCTTTCTGAATACAAGCAGGGCTGCAACTATCAGTTATTTCAGTAATAAAGTATTCTATCAGTTACTCCATCAATTAATCCATCAAGTAATCAGATAAGAAATCATTTTTCATTTTAACAATTCATCAGCATATTTTAACTTCCGTACTGCACATGTTTCTCTGTGTGGAACAAACAGCGGTGAATGGAGCAGCTACAAAGTTCTCTGTTCTTCATGCTGCTGATCAGTTGGTTAATGAAGGACCTCCATCTGTTTCCCAGTAAAGGTTTTATGGTGGTTATAGGAACAAGAGCTTTTTCGCTCCATCTGAGCTCACCGTCTCAGTAATGGCTCTACCTCTTTGTGCTTGCTGCGCATGTGCAGACAGACTGTACGTAAAACAGCTGCTGTTGTGTTTTTGTTGAAAAAATGGGGGCTCCATGAGCTTAATGCTGTAATGCTTTTTATTCATAAGCATCCTCCAAATTACGTTTCTTCTGCAGGTAGTCGCTAATCAGGGATTAAAGCATAAAACTTTTTTTTTTTTTCTTTTTAAACCTGTCATGTCTGGCAGTTTTCGCAATCGGAATGGTAATCCGAAGGCACTATTGTACCAAACCTATTTGCTTTTACAAGAAGTGCTATATAAGTTTTCTATAGGCTATTCTTGTTAATTGTATTTTTATTTTATTTATTCTTGCCAGATCTGACAGGCAGGGAAAGAAAAAGAGATAAAGAAGAAAAAAAAGGGGGGTGGGGGGGTACACATTCATATATATATATATATATATATATACATACATACATACATACATACACACACATACACACACATACACATACATACACACACATACACACACATACACACACATACACACACACACACACACACACACACACACACACACACACACACACACACACCTTTTAACGGAGCCCCTCGATACTGAAGAGATACTGATCTTTATTTTTTTTCTACTTCTCCTCGTGTTCATGCCGGTTGTCATTTCAATTTGTGTAGCCCGCAAAATCAAGCACATGTATGACCGTAGTGAGATCAAATGTGCACATTGTGAATGAAACTGCCCGTGCCCTGTGGTAGATTGCAAATTATGGTGAAATGATACAGGTGCAAGCAGCAATAATAGCAGCGACCTAGCCAGGGTGGAGTCTGTGGGTTGCGCTCCTGGGAGAGGGCAGAGGGGCGCAATCTTTTTTGGATTTGAAAGGGTACGTTTTGCGTCCAATAAAAGCAAGGATGTTAACAAATAAATTGGACAATATTCTGACAATTTAGTGATATTTCCACAGTTGCGGTCTTGACTGGTCTTGAAATAAAATCCAGAGTCCACAATGTCTGAGTCCATGACAAGATCGAGTACAAATGCGGTCAAGTCCATAAGACTGAGACCATTCAAAAAGCGGTCTCAAGACCGGTCTCGAGACCAAGACCGATCTCGAGTACTACAACACTAGTGTTCTGTCTGTACTACGTGATTTTCCTAATCACACGTTTTTGTTTTGGTTCATGATTTGTTATCTCATTATGTTGAGTTTTAGTCTTAATGGGTTATTGAAGTTCTGGTTCCTGTTTCCATGGAGTTATGGATGCCTGTTTATATGATGTACTATTTTAGTAGTAGTTGTGAATTCTTGGCCTTTATTTAGCTTCAACTTCTGCTTTGAGTTTGTTATTCCCCTTGTGTTTAGTATAGTGGTTTACACATTTATCTAATGCACAGGTAGGTAGTTTTCTCTTGTGTTTTCATTTGGGTTTTATTTCCTGTCTGAGTTTCCTGATTGTCTTCATCTGTGTCTCTTTCCCCCAGCTGTGTCTTAATACTTCAGCCTTCTGGGTATGAGTAGTCCAGTCTTCCCTCTGGCCTTTGTCAAGACATCTGTTCTACTTCCTAATTTGTGCACCCCTTTGTTTGTTAGACATTGGATTTGTTTTTTCTGTTAACCTCTGAACTCTTACATCAGCCCCAATAAAACAGCTCACTTCCTGTTAGTACATATACTTTCTGTGTCTGCATTTGGTTCCTAACTACACTCCACATAACCTAACTGCCTTTTACTTTGATATTCTGCTGAGTTCATGTAACTTCTCCTTAAATACCGCGTACCCAAAATAAACAAGTTAGTATACCTCGCCTTAAGCTGAATTTTGTTAAAGCCAACATACTAATTTTTAGTGTATATACATTGGACTATCAAAAATGAATTTTATTGTCTTGTTCATTTTTCAAATAATACCACCAAGACATCCTTAGTCATGTTCTATTTTCATGTATCTCTTATAACTGTATTTTGACTGTATTTTCCAGCTAATTTCATGGAAATTTTCCTTTGTAATTTTAAAATGCCAAATATCTTTCTGAAATGTTCAACATTAATACTAATGACAGTGGAGAAAGTCGTCACTACTGTTAGCGTTTTTAAGTACATTAGGACATGGTGTAACAATTAAAAATGTCCGTGCTTGTTGACCTGCGTCATAACTTTGCTGATCAGTTGTTAATTAATTCTTTCACTTATATTTGTGTTCATTCACTCAGCTTTTTACCTCCTAAAGCAAATAATATTTGCGGCCTTTATATCCACTGCAGTGAAGTTATTTTATTACATTTTATTCTCTTATTTCATATCTGAAATTTTCTCACTCATTCATTAAAAAAAGATGAATTATTAATTCAAAGTACTGTGGAGTTTCATGTGTGGCCCTGGAGAATAATGTGGAAATAATTATTCTCTGATAAATTAATAACTTCCCTAATTTATTCTGACTGAAACTGGCAATAAGTAAAAGGGACGCGGTTGTAAATGTGCAGCCTCTTTACAGATTCACAAATCGAGGAGGAGGAAGAAATGAGAGATGGAGGGAGGAAGGATGTGAACATAAAGATAAGCAGAGAGAGAAAGAAGCGAGAGACAGGGAGATGGAAGTGTTTGACATGGTGGCCCTTGGTCAAAATAAATCATGAGCAGCAAACTGTTTTAAATGTCGGCCTGCAGCTGAGTGTGGTGATTTACTGCGACGAGGTTCTTTTTTAATCATCAGCAGATCTGAGTCACATTTAATGTTTCTGCTGCCAACGGACAACCGACCATAAAGCAGGCAGGGCGACGCAGAGGCCACTGAATGTTGGTACACAAAAAGACCGCGGTTTCCCATCAGTCCCACGGTTTCATACCACCTCTTCAAAAAAAAAAAAAAAAAGAATAAGAAATTAGTTTTATATTTTTGCTGCTTGATCAGATGTAACCTCATATTTTTACAGCTTCTAAATGTCTCACGCTGTGGAAGCCTTATGTCACACAACTTTGTTTTTGCCAAGAGTTCTTGTCATTGTTTTTCTAATGTGTTAAATGCTTTGTATGACCAATTTGCAAACAGACTGTAAGTTAAACCTTCCATGACTTTCTCTGACAGCCTGCTGAGTCTGGATGAATTTTCTGCAATGATCTTAAAGATGTGATGCTTATGCTCAATCCCAGCTTCAACACTATGTTGTGTTACCTCAGAAATGGAGTCCAAATATCAACAAACAATCAGATTCGGCATAACTCAAAACTGCACATGGTGGCAAATGTGGCCATAAAATTACAGGAGGTATTGCAGATGGAAACTAGCAAGTAGCTAAATCTGATACATGGCATTGTTTCTCTTATGAGATCAGTGCTTTTGTGGGTGGGCTGTAAAATTACAGAATAAAACTAAGTGATATGAGCAGGATATGTGAAGGGACTGTTTAGTTTTGGTGGTCAAAACAGACCCTGAAATGCCTTTTTTCTGGCTAATGATAGCTAACTGAGCTAACGCGGAGAAATTGCAAGATCCATAATACGATACAGCAGCACAGTCTCGTTTATGTCTCAACACCGTCTTAACCAATTCTAACTTATAATATGAGCAACAGCATACCGATTGAAGTTCAGAGTCACCTTCTGGAGGTTACATCAACCTCCTTTAAACATCAATATCGATCAACATCAGCTCTTTTTTAATTCTCTTTGTTATCAACATCAGACAGCAGAGACAGAGCATCAAAACAAGAGTAATTATATATATATATTTATGTATTTAGTGCTTATGTATATGTGTATAGTTTTTTGCTATTTTATTTTATTTTATTCTATTCTATTTTAGTTTTAGTTTAGTTATTTGTTCTTACTCATCCTTTTCATTTTTTCTCTGTACTGAGCTGCTGTAATGCGCAAATTTCCCCGTTGTGGGATCATTAAAGTTTTATCTTATCTTATCTTATAAGAGAAGTTAAGATTTTTCTCTTGTATTAAAGCTGAATTGGGTTTGATATTCTGAGGGAGAGGAAGGGGACTGAAGAAGGATAGGCCTTTGGTAGTTAAACAGGTGGAGGAGTAGCAGAGTGCAGGTGGTGTTAACAGCAAGCTGAGTGACTCCATGTGTCCCTGATAAATCATGACACCTCATAACGGACAAACTGCCTCCAGGGTCAGCTAACCAAAACAGCCGAAGGTCGAGCTGCTGCCAGTAAACCATTGGATTTGAGAGTGTTTCAGGATTGGAGGCTGTGGTGAAGGAATCATCTATGGACTACAATAAATCTGTCATTTCCTGTGAATAAGCAATACACAGCCATGGCATCTTTAGTGCCTTTACTATATGTATATGGCTGAAATAAAAGCTCATGTTTCAATATCACATTCAAGTTTATTTGTATGTTTTTGTAGTGTGCTTACTGTACTCTATTTCATGTATTTTAAACCACATTTGTATTTTACGGGCATTGGTGCTTATTAACGAGAGACTGGTTTCACATGTAAACAAACATGTAGATGATGGTGCCCACACATGAGGCAGGGGGACAGTGCAAAAAGAGGTTAGAGGTTAATTTTATGGGTTGACCGAGTGACCAAATAGTTAACATGCATACCACATGGGTTCAAAACTGCCCTCAGGGGTCCTTCATTTGACTCCGTGTCATCCAGACCTTTGCTGCATTTCACTCCTGGCTCTCTTTCCACATAAAGCCTTCTTTTGATAAATCTTTATGTTTTGCATGTTTTATATAAGTAAATAAGGGCAGGACGGTGGCGCAGTGGGAGTGCTGCCTCACAGTTAGCATAACATCTGGTTTGATTCCACCTTTGCTCAGGCCTCTCCCTCTCTCTGTGTGGAGTTTGCATGTTCTCCCCGTGCTTGCGTGGGTTTCCTCCGGGCAGTCCGGTTTCCTCCCACATTCCAAAGACATGCACTTACTGGGGTTAGGTTAATTGGCTACACTAAATTGCCCATAAGTGTAAATGAGAGCACGAGTGTGAAAGGTTGTTAATCTCTCTGTGTTGGCCCTGCGACAGGCTGGCGACCTGTTCAGGGTGTACCCTGCCTCTCGCCCTATGGCAGCTGGGATAGGCTCCAGCCCCCCCGCGACCCTGAACAGAATGAGCGGAAGCAAATGGATGGATGGATGTTTTATATAACTTGTAATTCTGATGATCTACTTGTGAAAGTGTCCATTAGACATGAGGGTTCTCTAAGCTGCATGAAACATGGACTTTTACTATCAGAGGCAAGGGAAATTCTTCTTCTGGGAAATCTAATAAGGGGAAAATGTCCAAAAAAGAATTTTATGCCAGATTCTAGTTTGCAGAATTAGATTTTACCTTTCAAAAATATTATGCGTTAATGGAGTCTTTATATTGGCTGTGGCAGTAACTCAGTTGAATTTAAAGCTGGTTTTCAGCAATAAAAGCTAAAATTACTAGTGGAAAAAAATCTTTCTGCAGCTGGCTCACTATCTAGAAGACTTCAGTTCACAACATTGTGTCCCTTTTATGCTCAGTCAGGGAATGTATGAGCCACCCCCCCCCCCCCCCCCCCCCCCCCCCCCCCTTCCCTCCCAGGCAGCCACGTCGAGTAAAAATATGCTTTTCAACACCTTGAAGCAAACCTATTAGAAGACCCATGATCTTTTCCTGAACCTACCTAAACAGTGGGTGAAAACTAAACTTCAAAGACAAGGCATGAATTCCAGCCTCCTGAATTCCAGGAGCCTGAAATTCAAGCCTTCTCTTTGAAGGGCCGTTTAAACTGGAACCTATATGAAACATGTGATTCTAGGACCTCTTACATGGATCATTTCAGACCGTAGAGTAAATGACTTCCAAGTCCAAGCTCGCTACACGACTGCTGGGAACTATGCATCATATTTTGTGAAGATTGTTGGAGAACTCAAAGGATGTGTGAGATGTGCCTCCTGGTTTACCCACCACCAGCTCCAACCTCATCCTGAAGACTCAGCATAAATCTGTTTAATATGATAAGTAATATGAACATAATGTGAGAAGGCTCTTTATGTCAGCTGCTACACCTTCTCCACTCTTCTGCTTGAAGGTTTGGGGGGAGTACCTAAATCAAGAGGGTCCAATAATATTTTTTTTGACTATTTATTGCTTAAGTTTATTGTTTTTTAACAAGAATAAGAATATAAAATGAAACTGACATTTTTTGGTCTGATCAGGATTAGCTTTGATGTAACTAAATATTTCACCTCCTTCAGCTGCTATACTCTAAACCCCCACCCCCCCCCCCCCCCCCACACACACACACACAACACACGCACAGTGAGCAATGCCCTGCTTGGTTTTAACCTGACAGGATTAAAGAGAGAATAATGGAGTGAAGGTGAGAGGAAAAGAATAAATAAAGTTACTGAAGTGACTAAACTTCATTTAAAAAGCAAGAAAACCCCAGAGTCTCCACTGTAATCAACACAAACACGGTCGACTTCCTTGCTGCTGCTGCTGCTGCTGCTGTGCTCATCCCGAATTATTGAAAAGAGTCCCAAGCTGAACATAAAGAAAGACTCCAGCGGGTCTGCTGCTGACGCTGATTACAACTGTGAGTTCAGGAGGCAGTTTCAGCATCTGGGTCAGAATCAGAAAAACTTTATTGATCCCGGCAGACACACCGCTTTGCTACAACTGCTCTACAGACAGCAAGGAAAAGAGGAAGGTCTTCAGCAGAAACAGTCACTGGAAGCTTAAAATATGCAGGGAGTGGCCTGCATTTTGATTGGATGCTGCCACTGGCATTATGCTTCCTGTTCAGTGTGTGTATAAAACCAGCTGTGCCATGTTTTGAGAGAAGGAGCATCAAGTTGCAGACATCTTATTTGCATAAAGCTGACGTCTTGGCCAGTGGTTCCCAGAGTGGGCCTCCTGGTGGATCTTAAAGTTACTGCAGGTGGATAGCAGGATGTCCGTTTTTGATTTTCTTATTTAACATAAATGATTATAATTTAAAAGAGTAAAGAGTAACAAAGGTTTGTCACTCCTTATTCTTAACAGGTGGGGCTGGTATATTTTTCATGCCTGTTTCCCTTTCTTCTCTTCCATCCACTTCCCGCTAAAAACATCATGCTTTCCAAGATTTTTCCTCTTTCTCCATTTTCCTTTATGGCCAAAGCTCAAATGGCTCAATCTGCAGCTATCTGGCCTCTTTGTTCCTCCATAAGCCACCTTATGTCGCCTTGAACAGGCACTTAAGAAAAACGTTGACTGTCAGACCTCTATTAAAGCTGACACATGCCGCTCTTTGGTATTTTACTTTATATGACTCACCGATGCACCTGCTTTTGGAGCTGCCATTAAAGAATATCACAGACTCCTGTAAAGAATGTCTTCAGCATTTAAACAAAAGCTTTTGTACTCTAACTGCAGCACAAGATTTGCCTGTCAGAGTTTTATTGTTTAAAAAAAAAAATACTATAGGACTGCAAATTGTTTCATAAAAGTACAACATGGCATTAATCCAAAACTTTTGCTGGACCAGGGCAACATGTCTGTCTTTCAAAGGAAAAGCACCCATGTGTCCAAAGTGCTATGAGAACAATGCCATTACTCAACAGGTTCCCAAGTGCCAATGCCTGCAGAGTATTTACATTTTATTTTTGGTTTCAGAATAAAAAGTGACTTTAAGTTTGTTTTTTTTTATAATAGGCTGAGAAGCTCTAAAACAACAGCAGGCTGCTTTAACCTATTAATAGACACACACACACACACACACACACACACACACACACTGATGACACATGACACCATGTATTCAGTGTATTCACTGTGTCTTCACCCAGTGACTTTCATTAGATTGTGACAGTGTGATAATACGTCTTAAGTACAGGCTGAGAACACTCCCAGAGGCTGTGCTGTTACATAACCCACCCTGACAGCAATTAGACCCCCAAAAATGTTTGTTTTCTGAGTTTCAGACACATTTTACAATCAAGAGTTTGCAGAGGAGCACAGGTCCACTACAGGTGCACAGCAAGCACCAAAAAATAAAGACAACGCTGAAGTACCAAAGACCGCAGTTTCTCTAATGGCCACTTGAGTTGGTCCCCACAGACTCTCATTAAAATGTTCAACTTTATAGCAGAAACAGACACGTTTACAGGCTGATAGAAATAGTTCTAGGCTCTAATTTCTGCCTTCATAGCAGCTGTACAGGATTTGTTTTCTTTAAATAGCACACACAAGTGAAGATAGCACTGTTGGTATACTGTTGCAAATGGTTATCAAACCCCAAAGTAATTTTCAGTATTGATCATTATCTGAGTCTTGATTTTTTTTTTTTTTTTTTTTTCGACAGGTACATGTTAATACAGTCTGCTAGCTGTCAGCTAGGCTGCACCTCAACTAACTGGATTCCCTGAACTGGAACTTTTGCATTTTCAGTTCACTTCAATTCAATATAGCACAGAATCACAAGATCAGCCATCTCAAGGTGCTGTATATTATAAGGTAAAGACCCTACAATAATACAGAGAAAATCCAGCAATCAGACGACCCCCTATGAGCAGCACTTGGTGACAGTGGGAAGGAAAAACTCCCTTTTAACAGGAAGAAAGCTCCGGCAGAACCAGGCTCAGGGAGGGGCAGTCATCTGCTGCGACCAGTTGGGGTTGAGAGGAGTGAGATGTAATTGTCTGATAAATATGGCTGCTGTGTGGTCGGTTTTCCTAACAGACAATTCAAGAAGTCTGTGCTCCAGCTTTGACGACTGATGACTTCCCGTTGTCTAAAAAAATGGAAGCTAAAGGTGGAATCAAAAGGCTAACAATAAGGCTTCAAAGCACAGAAACCAGAGTGACATCACAGTGGTTAAATCCATGTTTCATAGATAATCTCTGTCCTCGACATGGTTTAATTAAAATGATTTAAAAACCTTTAGGATTATGTTATTAACAGAGAGAAGCAGAAAAAAAAAGGAAATGACACATGAAAAACTTGAAATGTGAAGTGTCACATTACATTTTATATTTCTGTAAAAGTAGCCTGCTGGGATTTAAAAGTTTCATGCTGATTGATTACAGAACAAAAATCAGCTGCCAATAACCTTCTGAAAGGCACAGATTTAAAACTGGCAGCATTTCAGCTGCTGGTAGAGAAACATGCTCAACAATGAACTTTAATTTGGAAAACTTGATTAGACCCGTTTTATTTCCACTAACGAGTGAATGGGAATGAAGTGATACAGACACCGTATGCTGCATTTATAAAGTGTTAGTTTATGAGCTGTTTGAATAAGTGGTGTCTCTATTACTTTGCTAATCCCATTCATATTAAAGAGAGCAACACAATCACAGACACGCCTGTCTTTATAATGCAGTTCAGCTGAACAGCACCACAAACCGTAATGACTCGAAGGCTAAACTTTAAAACCTGTAAAACAGATGATTTACTGCAGGACTGTTTGATCGGGCTGCAGTGGGTTCATCTCAGTGCAATAAACTGCCAAGTGAGTGTGTATTTCATTCAATATGAGCATCCATTAATCTGAAAAAACAAGCTCTGCTGATTCGGGCAGTAAAATTGTTGAAGGACAGAGAGAAGGCGTCACTTTTAAGAGTCTTTTTCTGCGAGCTGCTTTAACAGAGAAATTACAGATAATTAAAGTGTCAGCTCTGCGCTCTCTGGGAGAGAGGATCACTGAGATTAAAGCAGCAGAGCCGCAGATCTGTCCATCCTCACCGAGCTGCTGTACCACTGAGTCACCGCCTTCAATCCAAACCAGCAGCTCAGGTGAAACACACTCAGGTCCAAGCAGCTCAACAAGTGGCCACAAAGATTTCAAACTTTTCATAAATCAAAGCTAACAGTCAGCGCCCTGATTCAAAAAGCTCAGCTCTCTAAGAGCTGCTTTAGAGCTCTTTGGACGCTGAAAATTTTTTCTCTACAAATTTCAGCTTAAATTTAAGATGATAATGATCAAAGTTATTCACCAAGAGCGCCGAGTGTTGGGAGTGGTGAAATAGGCCTTTTAATGACCCTATTATAAAATGGTGTGGAGGTCTGGGAGTGCAGCTCAATAATGATCTGAGCCTGTTTTTGTTGTTTAACATTAAATGCTGTGATCATTATTTCACTTTGCATTTTCCAGCATTTGTGGGTCCACACAGAAATGCAGCGATGGAGATGAAGCAGCCAGAATAACCTTGTAGTGAGACTGAGTTATATATATGACCAGGTGATAAATACATTAGAGGTTTCAGTGAGATTAGAAACTTTAAACTGAAAAGAACTGCACAGTGTGCACAGTGTGCAGGTCACAAGAAGCTAAATCTGCTTCTTTAACACATTATGAAATTATAACTGAGACTCCTGCAGCAATGAATGACTTCAGCTGATGTTCATGATTCAGATGTTAATGAATGCAGTGATCCTGTGACTGTGTGGTTGATTGGGCTCAGATATATGGCTCTGTGTGGTTGTGTGTCGAGGTTTGGTTGTCACCCAGACTGAGACTCCCGGTGTGTGTTCAGGGATGTTGTTAAAACCAGTGCTTCTATAACTGTGAGGTGTACGAGGCACATCTGCTGAGCTCTGGATTCAAACATAATGTAAATATCCTGCAGCAGTGAATGATGACACCTAACCAGTGTTCAGGGATGCTCTTCAAATGTTTTCATCTTAATATGTTTCTGTCACTGTGATGTGTGTAGGGCCTTTTATAGTCATGTGTTCACATTTTAATCTATAATTTGCAAAGCTTGACCTTTTTAACAGTACATTTGTTACACTGTGATAATCAATACTTCACTCTCAGAACAAACAGTTTCCTATAAGCCCCAAAGCTTTTGTGTAAGTTAAAATTTCATTTCTTTGGAGTGCAGGTGATCATTGGATTCTCAGGAAAATGAGTTCGCTGAACTCAGCCAACAATGCTGTTGTGGTTGGTATTCCAGACCATTTCATGCTTTGTTTAAAGGATATGACATGAACATTTGTGTTTTCATGGGAGTTAATGGCCATGAAAACAAATGTCAGGAAGACAAAAAAGAAAATGAATGCAAAGCAAATGCTTTGACGTGGATTGTAAGAAGATTGTAAGAGGTGGGTTTTAAAGCTCAACCATAAAAGCTATAGAGATGCTCTCAGGTTTCCACAGTGTGTTTTCTGCACAAAGGTTGAAGATAATGAGCAGGAAGCTGGTTTCAACCTGAGGACTGATGTCAGCGAACCACCGTGCTGCTCGCCCAGCTAACAGCAGCTTGTGTTGTCTCAGGAAAGGTCAGGCCTGCTGCTGCAACACTGAACAAACAGCACTACGCCGTGTGGGGCTTTGCAGCCACACACACAGCGAGAGGCATTCGGACACACAAACGCACCAAATACGGGTTTAGACAGAAATGGGCCCACGTAGGCACACACACACACACACGATGCATGCGAGCCAGGCGGTGCAGCACTCGAGCACCTGTTGTTGTGGTGATGGTGTTGACACAGCAGCTTCAGGCTGTCCGGCCAAAAGCTTGAACCATGATGAGGCAAAGTGACCAACAGCGCTTTCCCAAAAGGCTGATTTATCATCACCTGCATCAGCACCTGTAACCACACCTGCACGTGATGTCAGAGCACACTGGCCACACCCACACTACATCTTTCCATCACTGACTAAAAATAAATATGTAGGGACAGTTATTTGCTGTTCTTATGATGTTGTAAGGGACGTTAATTTTTTTAATACAGTAAGATATCTGCAGGAAGCCCAGACCTGCTTCCAGCTCTGCAGCTTTGCACACACAAATGCAGAACTGTGTATATGATTCTTTGTTTTTGTTCAGTTCTTTGTTTTCAGGTTTTTGTATTTTATTGAGCTATTTTAGGAAACCCATAAAGGGAGCAGCTGAAAGAAGATTTTACTTCACAGACATTTTATTGTATTTTATTTACAACTTTATTTTATTTAGTTTCTTTTTATGATGCTTTAGTCTTTTTTAAGTTTCAATCACCATAAAATTTGCACAAACCTAATTTCAGCTCCGTCATCAGTGATAAATGAAGACATTTCAAAATAAAATCACTGTTTATGTTATTATAGTTGTTTACAGTTCAGTTTTTCGTACAGAAAAGGCAACATTAGGAAAACTTAGTAAACATCTTTCATTCCAATTTCATGTAACAACAAGGCTTATTAATCATTTATTAATGTTTGTTATTCAGCAGCAGGTTTTCGGTTGTAAAAAAGGGTCAGATGTGCACCTGTGTGAAAGTCAAGTGCAGGAAAATGTCCAAGAAGTGCCAGGAATTGATTTGGATTTGAATTTCTGTCAAGCTTGGAAATGAAAATGATGTGACAGCTACTTGTTTGTGGACCTCAACAACCGCAAACAGCTGTGTGCCACATCTGCAGCACTTACAGGCCACTTTCAGGTTTTTTTGTGAGCCCAGCTCCTGATATTGAGTTATGTTGTCTGTTTACCACAGGATGACCGCAACATCATTTAAATGCATACAGGCCTTAAATAAGACTTCCCTGATAGCAGACATATTCAACCTTATCTTACAGCTGAGATCAACTACTGGCAAATGTTGCGCTGGCTGGACATGGCCCAAAAGTCCTGAGGTGGTTGGGTTACGGTAAGTGCTGAGTGAGCCATATATGTCCTAAATGCCATGACACAACTGACATGTGGTCCTTATAAGGTGACTGAAAGAAGCCAACCTGAGTCACTTAATCCCCATCTGGATGTACACATGTGAATGTTTCTGCATCTCCACAGAGTCTGACTGGAAACAACCACAAATATATATTTAAACAATTTCATTTTAAAGCATACACTGTAACAGAACTGAATATTTACACACGGCTGCCCATTAAGATGAAGATACAGGTGTCCTTTTACATTTTCAGCTTATTTCCATTTTATTTTATTAATAATGCACTTAAGCTTGACCTTGTTTTAAACTGATAATGTTTCTATAATTTATCCTTAGAAATTGAAATAGTGTTTTTGTGAAGCATTTTGTAATGCTGATTTTATCAGGGCTACACAAAATTTGTATTATATTTCATATAAAGCTTTTGCTGCCTGAACACAGGATGTGTTCATGTTTGAACAGAGCTGCCAGTTAAATGAGGACGGCCTTTCAGAAGAGTTTTACTTCAAGTTTTGAAACTCTTGAACTGACATCATTCTGCACACTGAAGCCAAACTTGACTGTCAATTCATTTCGGCTCAATTTTATTTATATACAATAAACTGACTGACACGCTTTCCCCAACAAAAGCCACCTCGAGGTATCAACATTTCTTTTTAATATAAATGTTCTTTCCAACACGCAGCTATACAGCTTTTATTTTATTACATTGATTTTTCCCAGCTCAGTTAAGTGGCATTGTTTACAGAAAGCTCTTCATTAATCTCACGCCCAGACGTTCATAGGACTGACATCAGAAGCCAGTTGCTTTGAGACTTCCTGTTCAGCAAACAGGAACTAAAACATGATGAAGAAGTGGAGAGAAGCTGAATCCAGAGGCTTTCTGTGAACACACTAACTGGTGCCGTCCTAAACGCTCCAGTAAAGCGTATAATAACCCCTGATGGCCTCTTCTGTCTGTATCTGTCAGTCCATAGAACCCAGAAGGCAGTGGGCTCACAGACTTATTATTTGTTTATTTTCATACAATCAAAGCGATGCTGAAGCCACGTCTTCAGATCAATTGGAAGCTGCTGAAATCCGAGGTCAGTGCTGCCATCTTGATTATTCAACACAATCATTCATTATATTTACAAATACGCATCTTCTAAAGGATACATTGTTTTTGACCATAAAAACAGCAACAGGCACCAAGCAGTTTCTGCACACATGAGACACCTACACTGGAGCTGAGAGAGCGCCAGAGAGCCGATTCTAGCAACAGCTGCATCACTTCTGTGAACCGCCGAACACAAACTAGTAATGACACCATTTTACAGCCATGCAGGGAAGAGGATGGCAGTGAGTAAACAGCCAGGAGACTCAGGTTCACATTTCCCTCGCATTCTACTTTCACTCACTCGCTGGTTTGGTCTACGCATTAAAAATGACTTGGTTACATATGGGGGGGGTGTTTAAACACACCCCTTTACAACAGTAATGCTGCTCATTAACGAATGACAGGCTGAGAGTGACAATCACTGTCACTTGTGCTGTAATCTAAAGCATCACAGCACATGCAAAAGAACTCCTTGGTCATCATGTAACACCTGCAGTTCTGACAAACGGGTTGAGACGTACTGCATCATTTTAAAACCCAAGAACTGTCTCTGGTTTCCTCCTGCAGTCTAAAGGCATCCATGTTCGATTGGCTGGTGATTCTGAATTAGCTATAGGTGCACCCTGCCTTTCACCCTGCAGAAGGAAATGGATGGATGGATTCAGGAATGGAGTAAAGGCATTTGTATGCCCACACAGCTGGAGCTGAACATGGGTGGAGTAGCAGTACTGTCCGTTACAGTCACAACCACCAGGACGGGATATTTAGGCAGCAAGTTTTTTTATGTGCCGTCCTGCTCCAGGACATAGAGAGGAGGATCAAGAAGTGGAGAGGAGACCTGAAGTGAGATTAAAATAAAACCCTGACGTTTTTTTCCTTTAATCTGTTTACGCAAGCAATTAAAATATGAAAATATTGTTATAGTTAATTGTTCCAGATCTTGTGGAAAAATATCCACAGATTTCTCAGATATATTTACAATTTTATTTTATTTGTTTAGAAATTTGGGGTGTTTTGAACTTTGTGGTTGGACAAATTAACACAAGTGAAATAAAGTTTTAGCCTTTTTTAAACGTTTTATATGCTTAAGATTAAAATCATCTGTAATAAATCATTCTAATGAAAGTTTCATAATCTAAAACTCACTTCTTCCTTGTAATCTAGAGAATACATATCATGTTTTTAGGGTATAAAACAATTTTTTTATGGACTCTTTCAATATGTTATATAAGATTTTATAATATGACAGCAGTTTTGATATCAGTTGTGACAACAGCCAAACTGGCCCGCCTGCACGCTGCTGACCTGTGAATTATTATCTGAGCCAGTGTGTGTGACTGACAGGGATTCATCCAGAAGGTGGAAAGTCAAAGTTCATCATTTGATTGGACACGCTGCTGCAGGTCTAAATGATGCTCTATGAAGAAAAGACATCAAAGCGATCTGAACGGCATGCACACGTTCAGCAGCTAGTGAGGTCATCTGATTTCTGACTTCTAATCGCTCAGAAAATAATTGTTGTATTTTAGAGGCACGTCAGTCTGTCAGCCTAGTTCCTACAGAGGGACTCAAAGCAGGCATGGATTTATACACACTGGGGCACAAAGAGCCATCAATGCTTTTTCATTTGCTATATCAGTACTTTGTAGGCACTCATTTACCATCAGTCAAGTTTTATCCCTAAAACTAAAAAAAAAGCTTGGTTAGGGCAAAAAACATAAGCACAATTATGTTGGTCAATACTGAGATTATGATGATTGAGAACTTTAAAGAGTGAAAGGAAGAAAGCAGGAATATGTGAAGTGAACTCAAGCTGCCAGAGGGTGGTGGGAGGTGAATGTCGGCGACAACTGTAACAAAGGTGAAGCAGACAGTAATCGTACTGTCATAGGAATTAAAATAAAAGCTGATTAATTGCTTATTTGTGCCAAATCTCAAAGTGATGGAGGCGAGTTCACATCGATGTGCAGAAGGGTCACCTGTTACAGGCTGCACCTGTACAGAAGTTTCTATGTTTTTATCTTTGTTGTATGAAGTGCATTGCACTTAGAAACATATGTGCAAGAACAAAATAAAGAGTCATCACTTTGCATTTCTGTGAGGACCTGTCTGATTATATTAAATGCCCCGTGTGGCTGTCACATCTGTGAAGTAGGTGAGGGTTAGAGTTAACCTCTAACCCTTGCATGGTGGGTTATATTTTTCTTGTGTAAATGCTGTAAAAGGTTAATACGTTTTTCTGTGGGCTGATTGAGGACATTAAGTGACATTACGTGGAACATCTGATGCAGACATTTTGAAAGAAATGTAAGCATAACTATAATGATGTGATTCTCTTTTTTCTGTCACCTTTAGTTGAAACTGAATTTGACACCCCTGCTTCCAGTTTCTGAAACTATGCATGTGTAGCATGTGGCTAAAATGCAACCTAACCCTAACCCTGCCCCCAGGGTGTTTACGGTCACCAGGTGGATGTCAAGAGGTCAAAAAGGTGCAAACTGGCCACATTAATTTATGATAGTCATTTCTAGTCTGACTGACAACTCAACACTTTTTCTGGTGTCTGCTCTCACAGCCAACCAAGAATCAATAGTTGTCTTTGCACTGTGTGGGGGAAAGTGGAGAAATCCCACAATAGCCACCCAATATTAGATAAGCAGTTAAGAAAATGGATGGATGGTATTCTCGTAAGAAGAGAGTTAGAGCATCCATATTGGAGCATCTAAATAAGCCACTCTGGTTATAAGTCCCTCAGGTTTTTGCTTTAGGACCCCTGTTTGGAGGACTAACAGGCTCCATGCCTTTTTTATTCTGAGCCATACTGATTAATGGAAATCAGGACTTTGTTTGTATTTCTGTCTCTATTCTCACACTTTTGCAGTTTTTGCTTACTTGGTATAAATTCTTCAATTTCCTGATGATGATAATGATGAACTTGTCAGAATAAAGACTTTTTATTTCACCTGAATAAACAGCTGAACACGAAAAAAAAATCTAGAACCTGAGCAAACATGAACCTTTAGAGAACACCTTTGGGATCCTTGCAGATCTGGTAGATGCTAAGATGTTAAAAGGCTGCAAAGTGTGCAGCAGTTTTGTAGTCTTACTGACCATTCAGAGCTTTATAACTCACATGTCCTGTGGCAGCAAAACCCAGCAGACATGGGGAGAACAAAACGCCCATGAAGGCAAAAACCCAGAACCTTCTCACTGTGAGGCAACTGTGCAAACCACAGTACATTTGTACAGATAGTCTCTGATACTGACCTTAAAATGCAAACCTTTTAGGAGCACCTATGCACCTTTTCTGGGCCATAGAGGTCTAATAATTAGTTCTGCAGGGAACATTTGTGGACACTATACGTATTTCTCTTTCTGAGCCTGTAGCAAATCAAGCAGTTAATTCAAATAAAACAAATCAACAACACTTCTGCTGCCATTTAAATATTACAGACATATCAGAGGCAATGAACTACATCAGAAAGTCCGATCTGAGTACTCTGCAGTTCACCAGGACATCAGTCAAATATTAGGCAAGTAATTCTAATATATCCACAACAACATCATAAATAATAAAGGGAAAGTGATCCTAGGAAGGTGCTATAGAGGTAAATGTAAGTCCTCAAATCTGCAAGATTATTTTAAGAATATCACAACATGAACTGTGTTATTAGCAGAGAACAAACTGACGCACTTCACATCTCAGCGGTGTTATTGGAATATTACAAAGACGTAAATATGACAACCAGCAACTACCAGCACAGCCCCCAAACGAGCCTCCTCTTACAAAAACAAAGCCGTTTAATTAATGGAAAGTGGTGGCACGGCTCTAACCGGCTCGGCACGGCCGAGAAGGAACGGGGTTGCATAGGAACAGGGAAGCGGAGTCTCTGGGGGGCGAAAGTGGCTCAAAACAGAGGAGAAGAAGAGGTGGAGGAGGATAAAGCGTTCTGAATTTCTCCTTTAACTGCGAGTTTAGGGGCTGACCTCTGCGTCATAAAAAGCACAATCTGTGTGGAAATGATAAAAACGGGAGCTTTAAGGCAGGTGATGAGACATTAAATTACCTTTAAACTCCAGAAATATGTTTCTGGTTGATGTCAGCGCATTTATAGAAGAATAAATACGAGGCTTGGACATTTTAATGAGTTTTGTCCCCATAAATTCAGTAGAACACCGTCAGTCTGATTAAAGTCGCTTTATGATCATGTTCACAAGGGAAATAAATACGAATCCAATATTTGCAAATAACAGAAGTACTCTTTGCTGCGCGGCAGGTGCTTTGCTGAAAAGGTCAGAGTTCACTCACGCAGGAACATTCCCGAGCTTAATGAGAAAAGGAGGTACTCACATGTGAAACTCCTGCGTGAAAAACTGCTGCTTTACTTCTCGCTTTTTGTCACACAGCATCACCGCTCCGCCACGTCCCGCTCACTGCTGCCAAATCCCATCCGGAGAGGAGGCGCAAAGTGGCGGATCCATGAGCGGAAAAACTCCGCTGAAGTGTTTGGAGTAAAATCTCAGCGAAGAAGATGGTGGCTCTGTTTCTGTTTTTTTTTTTTTTTGTTTGTTGTTGTTGTTTGTTTGTTTTTTTGTTTTTAATCCAGGGAAAGTGATAATGATGATGAAATAAATGAGGAGAAGGATGGAGCGCAGAAGTGTCCCCTCCACGCCACCGGCAGCGCAAATGGGAGCGGACTGTAGCGCTTCAGTCCAGCCGGGGAGAGGAAAGTGCGCACCGGGTTACTTCAGTCCGCCTGCTCCGCTTCCTCCAGCATCTCCCCAACTTCTTAATCCCCTTGGAGCGGATTCAGCTCTTCACTGACTCCCCTTAATCCTCAAAAGAGCACCCATCCAAATCAGGAAAGGAGATTTAAAAAAAAAAAAAAATCTTATCCTTTTCAGGTGTGATCATTAAAAAAATAAAATAAAAGTCCTCTCTAGGCTCCAGCTGTTGGTTTTATTTTCTTTTGGATAAATTATGAGAAGGAGGGAAAGAGTGAAGTTGTGCAGTCTGCGCTGAGTGTTTGGCTGCGTTTGGTGAGTCGGTAGGCTGACCGGCCGGATTCCCATCATCCCCCACCGCTTGATCGTCCCCAAGCACTGAGAGAGAGAGAGAGAGAGAGAGAGAGAGAGAGAGAGAGAGAGAGAGAGAGAGTTGGAAAAGGGGAGACGGAGGAGTGGATCATCGCGAGGTTACGCCCCAGTTCCCGTTTGTCTCGTTCTGTGGTGGCCAGGGACACGCACGTTTGCATGCATAGACATGCAAAAACTCTACACATAAGGCTTACAGCTGTGATCTATTGTTCACCTTCAGTGCAGTTTATCTGCTACCAGGAACACTGACAGGACCTCATGTACATGCCCCATAATCTGTGTAACCAAAACTTTGTGGATATTCCACCTACTTTGCAAAAGCGTGACAAATTGTGCAAAAAAATTTCAATTATATTCTATTTTATTTATATAGTGACGAATCACAACAAACAGTCGACCCAAGGCACTTTATAGTGTAAGGCAAAGACCCTACAATAATACAGAGAAAACCCAACAGTCAAAACAACCCCCTATGAGCAGCACTTGGTGACAGTGGGAAAGAAAGAAAAAACTCTCTTTTAACAGGAAGAAACCTCCGGCAGAACCAGCTCAGGGAAGGTTTGTTAACACCATCATGTTTAGTACTTAAGTTTATGTGACTTATCCTCTTTAATTCAGAGTGCAACATTAACCTTTTATTTACCAGGCCCGCCGGTGAGCCCGTAACTTCAAAGGTGCCGCCATTTGCGGACTTTTACTGTAATAACCCTATATTGTGTGTAAAGCACAATTTCTCAGCTTTCAGAAACCATTTGAATTTTTCCGATAGGACATAATTACGGTAATTCAAAGTGCATATGGCCAGACGTTTCCGCGGCTATACACTCGGCGTTAGTCAGCTGTTTACGGCAAGTAAGGGCAGGTAACCGGCGCATTGCCGCTGTTAGTCTTAGTTAATCTGGTTCTGGGCCGTGTGGGCAGCAGTCTATGAAGAGATGACCAGATCTCCCTCTCCCCAGCCACCTCCTCCTGCTCCTCAGGTGTAACCATAGTCTCGCAACCATGAACTGGATCTGTCCGGGGCCTCCTCACACCTCACCTCACCTCACCTCACCTCACCTCACCAAAAAAACTCACCTAATCGGAACCCAGGAAGAATCCTAGTCAGATACCAGAATCTGAGCTCTTATCAAACAACCAGGTCCTCACTCTGTCTCTGAGGCTGAGCCCAGACCCCCTTCAGAGGAAGCTCATTTACACAGCTTGCACTGCCAATCTCATTCTTTTGGTCACTACCTGGAATTTGTGACCAGAGGTGAGGGTAGGAATATAGATCGATCAGTAAATCAACAGCTTCGCTGTCATGCTCGGCTCTCTCTTCATCACTACAGACCATTACAGCATCCTCATTACTGCCTATGCCACACCAACCATCTGCCAATCTTCTGCTCTCTCTTCCCCTCACTCAAACAGATACTTGAACTCCTCCACTATGGGCAGCAGCTACTTCCTAACCTGAAGTGTGGATTCCATCCTTTTCTGAATGAGAACCGTGGCCTCAGCCTCAGAGTTGCTAGTTCTCATTCCTGTTGCCTTAAGATTGCTTAAATTTAAAGCTCCAGGAGTGCTTTGCCTGTCGTGAATCACTCACAGTAGTTAACACTTTAACATATTTACCACAGGGTCAGTCAGCAGTATCCTTCACTCTAGATGGTAGATACCTGAATCACTCACCTCAAATTTAAGCAAAGTTTAACTCCTGACCCACCCGTTTAGCATCAATAATTGTTAGTACACACATCTTCGCTATGAGTCACTGAAATCCCTGCTGGTCTATTCCTGTGTGGATGCCCCATAAAGCTGCATAAAGTGTATAAAACAAATAAAAACTCTGGTGATGGTAATGTAATTCTTAATATTTAAATAAGTGCTGGAAATTGATCTCACCCAGCAGTGATCTGTGGCAAAGAAAAAGAGAAAACAGGAGTTAAAATAAATATTAAAACAATAAAGAATAAAAAGATTATGATAATAAATAAATACAAACTCCGAAGAACTCAAAACAGAAGATGAGTGAGTCATATCATCACTTCTGGATAAAGTTATTTATTTATTTATTTTTTTCAAACCAATGACTTGCAGTCCACTTCTCAGCAGGATCAATTATTTCCCAGCATGCCACCTGTTTTTCAGCAAGTCCACACAGTGTGAAGCGTATCAGAGTCTCCCCCTTGTGTGTGTTATCAATTACTGTCATGATAGAGATCATCACAGGACAGCCACACTGCAAACATATTTTATAGAATGTGATGCATGGCTGTGGATTAAACACAATATGAAGTATTTAAAATCAATTCAACCTTTAACATCTGCAGCAGGAAAATGTATGCATATAATACTGATGGGGAGCTATTTCTGCAGAATACTTTGAGTACAACTTGCAGGTTCATGTGGACTGAAGTGTTTTCATTATATTTTATTTATGTTTTTAATAAAGAACTGGTTACAAAAAAAAATAAAAATAAACCAGCATGACATTGCCAGCTAATTTTAAATATTTAGATGATGACAACAGAAGTGATATTTTATAGTTCCACAGACAGGAAGTATATAAAAAATAAAAGACATGGTGGTCATCATCTCTGCTTACCTTTCTGTAAAAGTCACCAAAGGCCACTGATTGATCCTCTGTGTGAAAAACTTTTAAGTTAATTTTTTTAAAGGTTATAATGAGCTGGTTCTGTGTCTCCTTTAAGAAACACAGAGTAAAGGATCCATCACAGGAGTCCTCTCTAAGGCTGCAGGTCACAGGTTTGATTCCCACAGGAGCTGACCTGCTGCCTTTTCTTAAAGTTTTAGGCTTTAATTTGTGTTTAGATGACTGGAACCAGAATTGAAGCTGTAAATTTTAAATTTTAAATTTAAAAAACACAAAGTCTTTACTATAGTGACATACACCTATCAGGTGCAGTGGAAAACACTTCATCATAGCACCTGTTAGTGGGTGGGATATATCAGGGTGAACATTTTGTCCTCAAAATTGATGTTATAAGCAGGAAAAATGGGCAACAGGAGGATTTATGCGAGTTTGATGAGGGCCACATTGTGATGGTGAGACAGCTGGGACAGATCATCTCCAAAACGACAGCTTTTGTGGGGTGTTTTCCCCATCTGCAGCGGTCAGTATTTATCAAAAGTGGTCCAAGGAAGGAACAGAGACAGGGTCATGGGCAGCCAAGGCTCATTGATGCTCCTGGGTATTGAAAGCTGAAACATGTGGTTCGATTCAACAGATCAAATTGCAGAAAACATCCATGCTGGTTCTGATAGAAAGGTCTCAGAATACTCAGGGCATCACAGTTTGTTGTGTATGGGGCTGCATAGCTGCAAACCAGTCAGGGTGCCCATGCTGACCCCTGTCCACCACTGAAAGCACCAAGAATGGACATGTGAGAACTGGACCACGGAGCCATGGAAGAAGGTGGCCTGGTCTGATGATTCACGTTTTCTTTTACACCTGGATGGCCGGGTGTGTGCGTTGCTTACCTGGGGAGCACCTGGCACCAGGATGCACTATAGGAAGAAGGCAAGCCAGCAAAGGCAGTGTGATGCTTTGGGCAATGTTTTGCTGGGAAACCTTGGGTCCTGCCATCATGTGGATGTTAATGAGACACATACCGCCCATGTGCCCCCTTTCATGGAGACAGTATTCCCTGATGGCTGTGGCCTCTTTCAGCAGGATAATGCTCCCTACCACAAAGGAAACATGGGTCAGGAATGGTTTGAGGAGCACAACAATGAGTCTGAGGTGTTGACTTGGCCTCCAAATTCCCCAGATCTCAATCCAATCAAGCATCTGTGGGATGTGCTGGACAAACCAGTCTGAGCCATGGAGGACCCACCTCACGGCTTGCAGACTTAAAGGATCTGTTGCTAACATCTTGGTGCAGATACCACATCACACCTTCAGGGGTCTACTGGAGTCCATGCCTCAATGGGTCAGGGCTGTTTGGCAGCAAAAGGAGGACCAACACAATATTAGAAGGGTGGTCATAATGTTATACTGTAGTTGGTCTGTGTAAATACATGTGAGGAACCATTCATTTTTGACTCCCATTTTGCCAAATATTAAACTACAGCGCCCTCTTTAAGTGAAGTGTTAGAGGTGCAAGTTGAGAGTGTTGGCTCACTAAAATCACATTTTTGATCAGATTTCTGAACATGAAAAATCACAAGTAAAGCATCACCTGTTAGAATTCCAAAAGACTTTGCCGTGCTCAGAAATTTGCATAGCTGCTTCTATGAAACAGAAGTAAATAAAATGAAATCAGTTATTCTCCTGCAGCAGCAGGACAACTCTGAGAGAAAATAACAGCCTTCTTGTTGATCATGCAGACATCCAGATGGTTTTTTAATTAACAAAAAGACCAACCCTGTCACAATACAGATGCGTGCATGCAGATGCTGCATTCAGGCTTGTGAGATGTGTGCCTGTCACCACAATCTGCTCACAGGTTCTGACCTACTCCTGTATGAAATACCAAACTATTGATAGATGTATCAACATAATCTGCAGGGTGAAATAGAGCCTGTTTAAATGCACCAAAGAGAGTTTCAGTCCAATAAATGTGGATAAAGTCCAACATGAAGATGTTCCACAGAGCTCCAGATCTAATCTACAGTGCAGGACACAAATCAGAGCATCAGTCAGACTGAAAAAATCTCACCAAAGATTTCAAAGTAATCACAGAAAGAAAAACATTTACATTCATTTATTAGTTTCCAAACCAAAGAAATTCATTTGAGCCGTAATTTCTTCTTCTTCTTCTTCTTCTTCTTCTTTCTTCTTCTGCACTTTTTAAGTTCTTTTGTGTATTTTTGCCTTTTTGTCCTAAGCCTAGGGTTAATCCCTCATCATCTAGTTGTTGATCCTTGTCCTTCACCTCTGCATCATCTTAATCTGAAAAAACAGAGACAATACAAACTAAACTACTCCTCATATAAAAAGGCACCAATGAATACATGAAATTTTCATGACTATTTTACATTTTGCCATGAGATAGGGATGCACTGTACAGCTGTGCTTGTTTATGACAGACATCATTAGTTAGCATTAGTGTAGATCATCATGAGCATGTGTGTGAGTGGCAGCAACATTCATTATTTTTTTCTGAAGCTTCTAAAAAGAAGAAACCTTGAAAGCATTTAGAAAATATCAGCCAGCCAGATCGCATAAGTATCCATCAATAAATCAGATGAATGTTGATTTGATGCAGCAGGAAATGTTTGATTTGCCTCAGCTCTGAGACTCATCTGTGTACTTTACACGTCTTCGTCAAGTCTGAGGCAAAAATTAAGAGTCCAAACTCTGCTATCTACAGGGTATAATCTTTTTTTTTTGTGTTAAAATAATCTATAATCTTTTTATTCCTAAATTTAATGTCCAGTCACTAATTCAGTGACTGCTCTGCATTCATGTGTGTGTGTTTGTCTCCATCTAGTGGACAACTATATTTATTATGAACCTCTTTGGAGAGGATATTGAGGGGATCACACACTGCACAACAGACTACATAAACATCTGCATGGACATTGTTGTTCCTTTGAGAACTGTATGGTGTTTTGCTAACAACAAGCCCTCTGCTGCCCTCAAGAGCAGAATTGCAACAGATGGTAATAAGAAGAGAGCGAATGACTTCAATCTCTTCTATAACTGGTTTTATTGCCCTGTCTCTGCTTTAACTGCTACTGTCTGGCCTGATCCCCCCCCCCCCCCCCCCCCCCCCCCCCGAAACTGTAACAGCAACAATGGACATGTCTGCCTGTCCAGCCATCTACCCTCCTCCCCACTGCTGCTCAGACACCTCACCCCCAGACCATCAGCACAGATAATGTAGCAGCCCCACAACATCCATCATTATTACCACACACTGTCTCAACAGCTCAGGACAGTGGGACCCTTGCAGCCCCCACCCATTAGGAAAGCAGCTGGCCCAGATAAGGTGTGCTCCAGACTGCTGAAAGCATGTGCTTCTGAGCTGGGTGAACCTCTGAAGCACATCTTTAACCTGAGTCTACAGCTGGGGAGGGTCCCCTCACTCTGGAAAACATCATGACTGGTTCCTGTGCAAAAGAACATCAGCTCCAGCTTACTCAGTGACTTCGGCCCGATTGCTCTAACATCGAACATCATGAAGACCACGGAACGTCTCCTCCTACATTTACTCAGACCCTTGGTTAAACATGCACTGGACCCCCCTGCTGTTTGCCTATCAGGAGAAGGTGGGTGTGGAAGATGCCATCCTCTACCTTCTCCACTGGACTTATTCCCACCTTGACAAGGTGAGTGGCTCTGTGAGGATTCTGTTTTTTTGATTTCTCCAATACCTTCAATACTATACAGCCCCCTCTACTGAGAGGCAAGCTGAAGAGGATGCAGGTTAACCCACACCTGGTGACCTGGGTTATGGATTACCTCACCGGTAGACTGCAGCACGTGTGGCTGAGTGACTGTACATCTGAGAATGTGATCAGCAGTATCGATGCACCACAGGGGACTGTCCTCTCTCCTTTCTTGTTTACAACTGTACACATCTGACTTCCAGTACAACTCTGAGACGTGTCATATGCAGAAATTCTCAGATGACATGGCCATCATTGGCTATGTCAGGAGTGGACAGGAGGACAAGTACAGGAGACTAGTGGATGAATTTCTGAAATGGTGCCAACTGAACCAACTGCTGCTGAACACGTCCAAGACTAAGAGATGGTGGGGGGACTTCTGTAGGTCTGGACCACCCCACAGCCAGTCTCTATTGGGGGGGGATTGATGTGGAGATGGTGAGGACCTACAAGTACCTCAGTCCGCAGCTGGACAACAAACTGGACTAGTCAGTGTGCACAGACACACTGTACAGGACTGGTCAGAGCCAGCTTTATTTCTTGAGGAGATTGGGGTCCTTCAACATCTGCAGAAAATTACTGCGGATGTTTACTACCAATCTATAGTTGCCAGCATTTTCTTCTATGCCGTGCTGGGAAGGTAGCATTATGAAGAGAGATGCGCTGAGGCTAGATAAGTTGGTCAGGTTGCTGGGTTAGTGATCGGAGTGGAACTGGACAGAGTGGCAGAGAGAAGGACACTGGACAACCTGCTCTCTATCATGGACAATGAAAGTCACCCATTACACACTAGAATAATGAAAACAGGAGTGTGTTCAGTGCTCTCACAGAACTGTTCAATGACAGATTTAAGAAACCATTTGTTCCAAGAGCCATCAGAGTTTTTAATGCTTCACTTGAGGGACGATAACATACAATTATTATTACCACTTTACTACTGTATATTACTGCACGGCATTGTTTGCACATCTGACTGCATTTTTGTATATGTATATTGCACTACTGGACTCATTCATATCCCAGTGTATTTGTTTTATTTGTTTTCAGAGCGACTGTACAGCTTATTACAGTTTGTTAGTTGTTATAGTTTGTTAGTCTGTATTATTAGTAAAGTTTGTATAATTTATACGTCCATTGTTTGTTTCTATTTATTGTGCATAATAAGCTGCTGGATAGATCTATCTATCTACTTCGCTCCATATTCTAGAGAAAATGACAAATAAGTTGAGATAGGCTCCAGGATGGATGGATGGACAGACGGATGGATGATGGATGGATGATGGCCGGATGGAAAAATGGACGGATGGACAGACGGATGGATGGATGGACAGATGGTTGGATGGATGGACAATGGACGGACGGATTAACGAATGGACGATGGATGATGGGAAAATGGCTGGATGGACAGACGGATGGATGGACAGAAGGATGGATCTATGGACGGACGGATGGATGGACGGACAGATGGATGGATGGATGGATGGGCAGACAGATGGATGGATGAAAGTAACAAATATTGAGATGATCAATTTTATTTTTCAGTCAAGAGCTGAATTATGTGAGTTTGCTTGTGAGCTGCGAGTTTCTGGAAACCCCAGAGAACCTGAAGAAAAATCCAGCAACACATGGAAAACATGCAAACTCATCAAAGGAAGAAGCTGTAGATGAACCCCTCAGCTTTCCTCCTGTAATGTAAGCTGTAAAGCTTACATTACTTCGTTTAGAGTTTCTGAAGACACATGTCAAAAGGATTTAGAAGAGATGACCTTTCTTCTGGGCCTGAACTCTCGTAGAAAGGCTAAACCATCGCTGATTACATTTTGTGTTATACTTTATTTGGTTGCAGCCTACCCACTTTTTTGGAAAGAGGCCTGTCAAATTAAGTTGTGAAGGTCTTTTTAAAATAGCTGATAAAATGGAACTAAATGTCAGCCCTACTTTAATGCTGCAGCTCAGTCTGTTCTTGCTCTGAGCGAAAGAGCATAACTTCTTTTAATAACAGCTTAGAGGAAGCAGTTTTTCTCCTTGAATTGCTACTGTCTAAGTGGTGTCCAGAAAACAATGTGGGCTTATAGGTAATTGAGAAACTATCCAGGGAAAACCTGTCCTGTTAGGAGAGACGGCATCCATCCCACTCTGGATGGAGCAGCTCTCATTTCTAGAAATCTGGCCAAATTTATTGAAAACAACCCCCCCCCCCCGGTCTCATTATTGGCACGTGAATTAAAATATAATCGAGTCACTCCAGAATTGCCAGAATTGGAGGACAATTAAAAGTTGGTCAAGAGAAAAATGTCATTTTAGTAGGTGCTCAAGAGCTATTTTGTATTTTAAGTAATATTTTTAAATCAGTTTTTCAACAACCAGAAAGGTTCAAATATTTATGCACGGATATGACTGGATTTGATTAGGGGATTATTGGGTTTTTCTTTCAGCTGTAACCTTGAAAAGTGTACCAGGGCGCTTTTCCCTCTAGAATTTCTTTAGTTTTTCCTCAGAGTTGGATCTGCACCTCCTCACCCAGACTCCTTCCTTCCTTCCTTCATTGGCTGTAATTATGAAAAATAAGAGGAGCCAAGTGTCTTTCTTCTCGTAAATTTGTTTTTCCTTGTAAATTTTGAATGTTTTTTAATATAACTTAATATAACACCCACGAAAATGAGCAAATAAAAAGGGCGGAGTGTTTTTTTTCTTCGTGAATTTAAACTAAAAGTTTTTTTTTTATTCTCCCTCGCCCAGCCCCCTTTATTTATTGATGTATTTATTATGCATTTATGTATTTCTGTATGTAACCTCCGAAGCATAATGCACTCTGCGTGCAGACTGGTGTGTGTGTGTGTGTGTGTGGTGTGCGAGAGAGAGAGAGAGAGAGATTTTCTGGAACCAGCTGTAACCGGATGTAAGTGTTTCTGGGACTTCCTGTCCAGACAAGGATGCTGGAAGCTGTCCGAGTGTCCTGTAGCCGCGTCCAGCATGCACTGCAGCCCTCTTATAAACATACGCGCAGTCTGCGGTACTTGTGCCCGCTGAGCTGCGCCGCTTTGAGGCGCACTTCATCCCCACGGGGCTAATCTAATCTGAAGAGTGGGGAAAGTGCTGGAGGTTCATCATGGAGCTGGTCTCGGTTTGCGGGCCCGGGATCCTCTAAAGGTAACCGAGCTAACGTTAGTGTCCGCCCGGTTTGTCCTCAGCTCAGCTCCTTATCTCCTTCATGGTTCTGCTTTCCCTTCGTGTTTGCTCTTATTTGACAATAAGCAGTGCGACCACAGCAGACGCTTTCTAGCTGTACTTAGCTTAGCATGTTAGCCGAAGCTGAAGGTCAGCGCTCAGCCTGCTCGGACTGAGTTACTGCAGTAACCTATTTTCAGCCAGCGTGCACCACACGTCTGCAGACTTTACACAGTGGCTTCGTCTGAAGTGATCAGAGCTGCTGTGCGCTCTATTAACTCTACAGTTTTCCACTGCACTCACTCACATTCACCCTAAACCAATGCACAGGCGGAGGCGCACAAACACCACAGAGACAGTAGCATGAATCTGAAGCACTGAGTCCAAAACAAGCGGATGTTGAAGTGGTTTGTGTACCGCTCTTGCATCTGTGGGATTACCTGTGACCATACCATTGCTGCCAGGGTGCTGCAGCTGAGGAGAGCAATGCATTAAGGCTGAAATTCACTAAGCATACCCAAATAACAGCTGCAAGACAAAGGTGCACATGACACGCTGTAACAAAGCATTAGTTTACAATTGTAACAAATCACATCATATAAAATCTATCCATTTATCCATTATGCCCTCTTTGAATTTCAACAAACTCTTCATTTAGTCACAGACCACTAACATGTCACACCAGCTATAGACCCTTTTACTGTTTGTAAACATAATGACGTGCGCATTTTGGAAACGGAAATATGGCGAAGTTCATTAGCGTTTCACTCTACAAGAAGGGATTATTATCAACAAAAGATCGGTGAAACTACCTGCAAAAATTAACTCTGACCACCAGCAAACGACTCCCCAATCCCTGTGATACGTTAGCAAGTGGCACAGTATCCGTGGGCGGATATATATACCTTTATTTAGTGGAGAAACCCAGCGTATACACCCGAGAGAAGTTGCGTGCATACAAGTCATGTATTACAACTATGTTGTTTGCGGCCATGTATTGAACACCAAATATCACGATACAGACTCAGAGTTTTGTGTCTTGAAGGCAGAAGTTCTTCCAAGTCAAAGAAAAGGAAACACTACCGCTGTGTATGAGGCTTGGGTCATTGTAAACAAGTCAGAGAACTACGTCCTCACAGCAAATTGTACCTGCATGGCAGCGTGAGTACTTCGTCACATTGCTTTTCTAGCTTGCTAAGAGTTTTCCGGCTGTATACATTATTGACTTACCAAGGAAAAAATATATATATACTGTTCCAGTCACACTGTGAGACACGCGCAACCATTCATATGTGAGTCTGCTCAAATTTTACTGGACTGCGTATTGGAATCTATAGTGCGATAAATAGTAATTTAAAAATCAGGACTCTCTGAGTCCAGCGATACCTAAACATGTAAATAGCCAGCCACACTACAGTGTAAAGCCAAATAGCCTTCCAGCTAATGCTGTTTACTTTAGATACCTGACATCCCAGTATAACCAGAGTAGATAAATAACTTTACCTGATATAAAATGGGCGCTTCAAACGTGAGCATTTCTGATCGTGTCCTCAGTTGAATTTTTATCAGTACATTTGATGGCTTGCAACCACAGAAGCCTCCGTTTTCTCTTAAACAGCCGTGATCCCGTTGGATTCGGTACAACTTCAGTCCGCTTTTGTAGAGTAGAAATTCTGACAGTCAAACATGCAACAGCCAAACATTTGATGCTGATATCACTTTTAAATCACATATAAATGCTGCGCAGTCTCCTTGTTCTTATTGATTTGAATGGAGTAGCAGTTCACTTCCATTGCCAAATGTGCACGCATCCTTTGATGATGTAGGTTGTAAAAGGGTCTATAAGGTAAACTGTACACAATTACACCTTCTTATAGTAATATGCTCTGCTCTTAAAGCATTAAACGAACACACTAAGAGTACATCAGATCACAGTGGGGAAAACCCCTGCTGGATATCTACACTGATATGGACTGGATAATGTGTCAGGAATGAAAGGATGCCACAGCGTTTGATGGAAATGAAAATTATCACTATAGAGGCTGAATTCAAAGACCCTGAAATCAAAGTGAAAAAAAGATGCAGCAGATTAGAACATTTAGTTGAATTTTTACTGCAGTAACTCAGAATGGCGCTCAGTAGTTTGTGTGGCCCCCACGTACTTTTATGCATGCCTGACAACATCAGGGCTCCTAATGAGATGATGGATGGTGTCCTGGAGGATCTCCACCAGATCTGGACCTGGGCATCACTGGACAGTCTAAGGTGCAACCTTAGACATCTGGTGTCAGATGGACTGAAATATAATGTCCCAGAAGTTCTGTTGGATTTAGGTCATGCGAGGGTGGGGGTCAGTCAGTGGTATCAACTTCTTCATCTCACCACATGAGGGTACCAGGAGGAACCCAGGACCCACTGCGGCAGAAGGTCTTTTGTTTCTGAAAAGTTTTTAGGATTTCTTGGGATAAGAAAGGATAATAAATAAAAACATGAACTGCTGTCATTTATCGGCGCAGTTCTTTCTGTTTGTCCTGCAATTCCTACAGCAAGACTGAGGCCTCTTCAACAGGACTCTGCATGAAAAGTGCCTGCTCCGTGAGTTGTGGAGCAGAGAAGAGACAGATGAAGTGAAATACCATTAATTGAGTTGATGAAAGCATGTTCCTTCTACTTCCAACAGCACCTGGCTGCAGGCAAGAGGGCGCCGCCATATCTCAACTCCATTCCGGAACTCCACGGGAATTTGTTCAATACCAGAAGTCATGTGACCTTTATGGCGGAAATGGGTCTTCTTGTACTTTTTCCACATGATGTAGCCGGCAGATTTAAAACATTTAAATCCGCCGGCTTTATTTTTTACAGTTAGTTAATTTACATTTTCATGTCTTTTAACCATCCTTTTATGTTAATTTCTCAGTAAATTCTCAGTAATAATGTTCCTGATTCACTTTGACCTAGGGGCAGTTTTTATTTATCCAAAAGTGTCAGAAACCACAATTTCCAATAAACAGTGGCAGTTGGCAAACCAGCTTAGAGGTGCACTACCACCACCTACTGGACTGGATTTTGGATCAGGAAGTGATTTCGCCAATTTCCCAGTGATAAACTCAGGAAGAAGACCAACTTCCTGTGGAGTTCCAGAATGGAGTTGAGGTACGGTGGCACCCTCTTGCCTGCAGCCAGCCCCCTCTCGGTACTGACCGAAAGTACTGAACAACCGCTTGCTAACGCTAATTGTCGCAGCGCTAGCTCTTACAATAGCAATCTGTTCTGGTAGCTAACTGCTGAGCCCGGGATGACGGCACCTCAGGCGCAGCACCAGGCGATGAACTGCTGGCTCGAACCCTGAGTCATCCTTTTTCTGGCCTTTCTTATCAAATCAGTTTGGTTTCATTTGAATGAGTTGTAGATCAATTACAAAGAGTTAAACTGTATTTTGGTTGGTGGATGAAAATTAGTGTTAGCCTAATAAAGATCTGTTTGATGCCAGGAAAAGATGAGTCTGACAGAGAAGAGGAGGAGGAGTCTGATAGGGGGGGAGAAGAAGAGGAGTCGTCTGACAGAGGAGAAGAAGAAGATGAGTCTGACAGGGGAGGAGAGGAATATGGTGAGCCACTGTGTATGGATCCATTAGAAAAGGTAAGAAAAATTTCACAGTGAAATTGTATTGCTTTAACTGTCAGCTGCTCCTGCCCTTTATAAAAATAGCCCCAAATCAATCAACCAGTACTTTATATAACAAAGAATATCTCAAGTATAACAAAGCAAAACAAAACCAAATTTAAAACGACTTAATAAATGCAGTAAAACCTGCACAGCAAACATCAAATGGCTTTAAAGTGTCATAGTGTAACCGAGGGCTGTTAGGGCAGAAGGCAGGGTATGCCCTGCCAGTCTATCAGAGGACATCTAATTAATCTTATATCTAATTCATATCAAATTCATATCAAATGACGCTGAGAAACTCACCCATGCATTCATCACTTCTAGGTTGGACAGTTGTAATATTCACTAATCTTTGAAGACTTCTAGAATATTTTGTGTTATGAAAACAGTGAATAGATCAAAAGAAAGAGGAGAACTTCTGCTTTCATACATTCATTCATTTCTTTTTTAAATTAACACAGCATTTTGGACAAAAACCTTAAAAGGTGTGTTGTTCTTACGCACTGCTCTGTTGGTTGGGAGTTAGCAGGATTCATACATTCAAATATCAAGTCGTCCTTTTTTGAAACGAGCACTTTAACATTGGTCCTTTAGAACAAAAACCTGAGAAAAGTGCATTTTTATCAGAGACTGAAACTTTGCTGTCTGAAGGTGAACTGTTGCTATCAGCAGGTTGCCCACTGGATGCCCTTCCTCTCTGCCCATCTTCTTTGCCACACTTTTTGTTTGGCACATCTGACTCTGCCATGAGATTTGGGTGATGACTTTGCGCCATTGTTCCCCTCACCTTTGTTTGTTCATCACTGTTGTGACTGTCCTGATTCAACCCAATCGACCCATGATTCATTAGCTTCTTCATTCAGATCGGATTCTGAAGGAGGACTGATTGAAGCATGGATTATCAGAGTTTGAATCCTTCAACAACTCCAAGGCTTCCACAGCTCTATACCTCTTCATGGGCATTTTCTCTGCTTTGTAGTGTGCATGTTAATGAGCAGGGCTGTGGTCTTCTTCTCCTTTCAGCTCATGCTGCATCATCTTCTTCACCTATTTTCCAGTGTAAAAGTGTTGTGCTGTATCACCAGATACGCAACAGCACCCCCAAATGCATAACAGTGAAAACACATATTGCTGGAATTGCTCATCAGTGGTGGACGTATTTTTAACATATTATCTGCTAGCTCCTAGCATGACAACATATTTTGAATTTGCTTTAACCTAATTTTTCAAACTTAAGACTTTGTAGTGTAAGTTTGCTCCATATCTGCATTTCAGTCACTGCCTGTTTTTAATCTTTGTCACTGCAGGAAGAAAAAGTGAAGATGGATCAAAACCTGACTGCTATCAGGAGGCTGACAAGTCCTGCCCAAAAAAGCGAGTGGAGAAAAATCACACAGATGTGACGTGTGTGGAAAGACTTTTGCGCGGATAGGTCATTTTAAAACGCATAAGCTGATCCACACGGGAGTTAAACAGTTCATATGTGAGCTGTGTGGTAAGTCTTTCACTCGGATGGGTCAGTTAAAAGCCCATCAGGTGATCCACACTGGAATTAAATTGTTCAGTTGTGACCTCTGTGAGAAGTCTTTTTATCGAATGGACAATTTAAAAGCACATCGACTCCTCCACAGTGGACTTAAACCATACAAGTGTGATGAGTGTGGGAAGAATTTTCCCACCACGAAACATCTCAGAACCCACAAATACATCCACACGGAAGTTAGGCCATTTAGCTGTGATCAGTGTGGAAAGGCTTTTAAATTTATGGGGGAGCTAAAAAGACATCATCTCATCCACACTGGGGTTAAAGCATTCATCTGTGATCAGTGTGGGAAGGCGTTTACTCGGATGGGTGAGTTAAAAGCCCATAAACTGATTCACACTGGAGTTAAACTCTTCAGGTGTGACTTGTGTGGGAAGTCTTTTATTCGGTTGGATCACTTAAAAACACATCAGCTTATCCACACTGGAGTTAAGCTGTTCAGTTGTGACTTGTGTGGGAAGTTTTTACACGAATGGACAATTTAAAGACACATCAGCTCACCCACAGTGGACTTAAGCCCTACAGGTGTGATCAGTGTGGGAAGGATTTCACTTGTAAGGGAAATCTGGTTACCCCTCAGCGCCCCCCTC